>NC_136483.1:20771877-20954377 GCF_053919585.1 Euprymna scolopes | reverse complement strand
CGCAGAGAAAAGATCATATCTATTGTACCCCGAAGAGAGTGGAAACCACACTGTGATTCTGGATATATCTCATCTACAAGATGTCTGATTAATCTGTTGATTATTAGTCTGGCCATGATTTTTCCAGCAATTGAGAGCAGAGATATGCCACGATGATTGTCACAGGAATTCCTCAAGCCTTTATTTTTATAAAGATGGTAAATTGATGCATCTTTAAAGTCCTGTGGGACTTTTCCAGATGTCCAAATGGACACGAAAAGTGCATGTAGCTTTCTGGCCAGTTTATGGCCACCATATCTGTAGACTTCCGGTGGTATACCGTCATTTCCTGGTGCTTTACCCAATGATATCTGTTCAACTGCTGCAAGGACTTCTGGGAGAGTTGGTAACGGATAGTTCTGATCTCTCGGGAACCTGCTCAATTGAGTTTATAATCTCATCGTCTGTTACCGAAGAAGAATTTAACACTGTTTCAAAATGTTCCTTCCAGCGTCTCAAGATACCGTCCTTGTCTATCAGTAATGTCCCGTCTTCTGCTAAAATTGGCGAAACTCCTGATTCTTGAGGACCGAAAACCTTCCTTATACCTTCATAAAAGGCTTTTGTGTCCTTTCTCTTGAATGCTGACTGAACAGCTTCTGCGTGTGCGGTCCACCATTTCTCTTTCATCTGCCGTAGTGTCCTCTGCACTTTCCCTTTGCAGGTTTTGTATGCCAATCTTTTTTCAGTAGAGTTTTGGTCGTCAATCCATGCTTTGTGAGCTTGATGCATTTTCTGAATTTTATCCTGGGCTTCTATATCCTGGTCATCAAACCAATCCTGGTGCTTCCGTATGGGTAAGCCCAGCACTTCCAGGGCAGTGGAATGGGTGATATTTCGTAGCGCTTCCCAGGACGCTTCTATGTTGTCAGTTATTTCTACACCATCTAAATTTTCATCCAACTTGTCAGAAAGTATTGTTTGAGTTTCAGTATTCTTAAGCAACAATACATTAATACGTTTTGGAATAGATGACTTCTTTACCTGACTGCGCCAAAGACTCAGAGACACCTTGCTACGTAGCAGGGCATGATCTGATAGGTAACAGCTTGTATGGAAGGAGTGCGTTATTTTGAAGTCACGAAAATCACGTTTCTTAGTGATGACATAGTCAATCATATGCCAGCTGTTTGAACGAGGGTGCATCCATGTGGTTTTGCGACAATTTTTCTGTTGAAAAACTGTGTTAGTGATGGTCATATTGAATTCTCTGTAGAGGGAGAGCAAATGAAGACCATTTTCATTCATTCTACCAACGCCATGATGCCCCAGAACCCCTTTCCATGATTGGAAGTCAGAACCGACCCGAGCATTAAAGTCGCCCATCAAAATGAGTTTGTCCTTATGGCGAATACCACCGATTACTTCTCGTAGTTGTTGGTAGAATTCATCTCTCTCCTCATCCGGTCTGCTCATTGTTGGTGCATAACAGCTTACAAGTGTAACCCGAGTTTCAAGTTCCAACTCAAGGGTCAAAGTCATAATGCGGTCCGATAGACCTTTGGGAAGAGATTTCAGTGATTTGGCTAGTTCTGATTTTATGGCAAATCCCACACCAGAGAGTCGAGACTCATCAGGCCCTCTACCCTTGGAGAAAAAGACATAGCCACCCTTTTCCTCCTTAAATTGAGAGACACCAGCAAGGCGTGTTTCACTGAGTGCCGCAATATCGATCTTATATTTCTTAAGTTCACGAGATATCAATGCTGTTTTACGTTCTAGTGCATTAGGATTGTCCTGGAGGGTGCGAATATTCCACGATCCAATATTAAATTTCTTACTTAATTTAGAATTATTTCGACTGCAAACTGGATACCCAGACAGCTGCAGTTCACTGTCAAGGTGAATGTGTACGAGCAATGTTTAGGGCTCCTTTTATCGCCCCTTCCCCATACATGGGGAAAGCAGTGCTATCCCTAAATAGAGCTGCTTTGCCACCAATGGAGGACACGAGCTGTGCAATTGCACACATATTTGCACAGAACGGCCATCACCCATTGGTCGCCACAATGAAGACATTCGGCTAAGGACTTCCAGTGATACCCTTCACCTATCCCCGTTACCTTCAACCTTACGCCCATGGACTTTGTTGATGCAGGACCATGTAAAACCTAGACCCCATCAAAGTTGTCAGAAAACCCACACATAGGCCTTGATTATAGTGGTAAAAGCCCGTGTACAACTATCCACACGTTTTGGTGCTGCTGATAGCACTAAATCGGTGCAAATATTTGCTACAGAGGAAGCGAACAACAGACCTCAGGTTTTATATCAGAGTGTCCCTCTCCTAGATACATGTCTTAACAAAGACTAAGGGTGCATCTCTCCTTGTGGTCAGGTATAATCCCACCAGTTTTCTGGATCAGATATATATATATATATATATATATATATATATATATATATATATATATATATATATATATATATATATATATATATATATATAGGCTCTGATCTTGACCTTTGACCTTAACTATGAAAAATGGTGAGCACCATCCCTAGGTGAGGGACCATCATCATGTCAGGTTTGATCATGATCGTTCAGGGCTGTAGGAGACTTGTACACACAGACACACACGAACGCTACTACTTTATATATATATAGATTATATATTTCTTAATTTTTTTAGGTACAAACCTCAAATAGAGACAGATAGAAAGGAATGGAGAGAGAGAGAGAGGGAGAGAGGGGGAGAGAGAGAAACAAATATATACATAAAGAAGGAAAGAATAAGAAAGATTTAAAGAGCACCTCTGTTCGCCTTGTCTGCAAACGAACTTCATCGCCTCCTCATTGGTGGCATGATCACTGACTTTGATTTTTCATTTCTGCCAACATTTTATCATGTGTCAAATTTGGACTTCTGACCCCCTGACATCTTACTATCTATCTTTGTTCTTTAAAGCAATCTCAATGTATAACAATTTTCTATTAAAAGAGGAGGAGGCAAGACATAGTTTTTTTTTTATTTTGTTAGAGCCCCACGGGAGACGCCTGACACCGGTCATGTTCTTCATACTTTCTGGTCCCTTTTCATGAAAATCAAGGAGAAATATGCTAAAAAAAAATTTTAAATGCTGGAAGTCATTTTCACAAAAAGGGTTGACGTGCTGTAAAACCAAACAAGCTGAATATTTTTAAAAGTGGCATTTAGCAATGTATAATTTTGGAGGCCTCATTCACACACACACACACTCACACACACACACACACACACACACACACACACACACACACACACCTGCTTCACTTTTTTGTTTTCAAGTAAGATTACTTGTTGTTTCATCAAATACTTCTGCATGCAAAATCCGATCCTGCATTTTGCTAATTCCTACCCTCTGATGAGAAGGAAAGTATGTCTTCGAAACTCCGTGGATTAAGGACTATCCATTTATCTAGTGTTTCCTTTTCAGATTAAATATGTTTTTAACTCCTTTCAAAGTGTTTTTTAATATATTTTAACGGTTTGCTCATATATATATATATATATAATTACACATTAAAACTACCAGTAAAACAGCAGTGATGGCATGTTCATGCCATCACTGCTGTTTTACTGGTAGTTTTAATGTGTAATTTTGATGCCAGTTTTACTGGTAGTTTTTGACATTGAATTTGGAATTAATATTTTTGTTTTAGGTGAAGCAGAAACAATACTGGGACAAAGTTGCAAAACTTTTACACCATTGTATGCCTGAAGAACAGCTTCTGCAGCCCCTGGAATTCCAGTTGACATCACTATTAGGTCAGCGATCGTTACACGCTTGTTTCCATATTTGGCAAGAGACATACCGAGAAGCAAGCTTCTACCGACAGCATTACCATCAACTATTGTTAATAAGGTAGGATTTTTAGCAATTATTAATAATATGGAAGATTTGTCTGTCACTATCCTGCTAATCCGATAAAGCAATTAGACATACACTTTTTAATTTGGTAGAAATGTTCTTCAACCTATATTAATACAAGAAATGTCTGTCTGTCTGTCTGTCTTTTATGTTTGCTTATTACAAAAGTGACGCCATTTATCCAGGCCCAAACGCCACTCGAAGATAAGGGTTAATGAATTTGCCTGGTGGACGGTGAGACCACACAGTGATCAGTGGTAATGATGGGTGTGATCGAGCAGAATTTGATTATTAAAGATAGCTGCTTAAGAACGAAAATGTTGTCATCAGCTAAGAAGCATCTCCACAGTATGGTGCTCCACAGCCAGGCATTTCTTATAGAAGTTTCGTTTAGTCTACATAGAGAAAGAGACAATTATTGATAGTGGTGTAGAGAGACAAGTTTTTATTATGAATGTTTCACAGATGGATAGACCAAAGATCGAAGCTAAGACAAGCACTTGCCATGAAAATAACAATAGAGTAGAGAGAGACCAACCAAGTCTTTATGTGAGAAAGTTGCTTGTCAACATGCTTACTATTAAGTTATTAACTTTTATTAAACTTTTAATTTGATATGACTCTTCTTTTATCTTTGGAGATCGTTTTATTATATGAAATTATAATTTTTGATAAATTATAATCTTTTTTATCAATCTTTTATGGAGAATCCCACCAAAAACAATTTTTAATGCAAATAAAAATCTGACAGTGTTTAAAAAGTCAAATACTATTTCTTTTTTTTACTTTATAAAATCTTTCACAATATTTGTCAATATACAAGACTCAAATTTCAACCTGAAAATTAATTTTAAAAAAAATTTACTTCAAATTTTGTAAATATTAAAAAAGCACACAAGATTCACTGAATTTGTCAGATGATAAACCAATGAAATATTAACAAACATCTTGATGCAAGTGGATTCAATCATTTTTAAAATCAGCAAATAGTAATTGATAATTTCGATTCACCTCTCCATTTAGTAATGACCTTGTAGAATCGCATTCAACTCTTTCATTTTGATCAAAAACTCACTTGTAATTAGCGACACGTCGAATGGACAATTTGAATGCACTTTGTTAAATAACTAGACTATTTAACTTTGACCATCAAACCCATCAAACCCAATATCATGCAAACACTTGTAATCAGTAGAATAACTAAATTGTTCAAGTAAATATCTAAAAGGGTTCATTACTGCAGGGAGTTCTGTTTTTGGTAGTGATAGGATGATTAATCGAAATCATGAATTAAAGAAATCGTAACTTTTGAGGGTATCGGAATCGGAAAAATTTTAGTCTTATTCCATGAAGGATTCTTTCAATTTTATCAATAAATATTTATCATTTTATAATTAGCAATGGAAAATTAAGTCTCTAACAAAAATGACAAAAATTTTTTCATTCAGATTATCGGAATTAGGCTCATATTTTTCTGCTTTCCGATACCTTCAAAAGTTCTGATTTTTTCTAATTCCTGATTCCAATTAATCAGCCCCGCACTACCAAGACTAAAATCTGTGGATCATTATAAGGAATTTAGATAAAAATGGCACTGAAATAATTGACCTGGTAAAAATGGCACGACTTGCTATATAAGGACGAATGGCACAAATGAAAATATGAAAATCTCATGATAGGTTTTTCAAAATTTTGGATACAATAAATAAAGGGAAAACATTTTTAAAAAATTGTCAAATCAAAAAGAATATTTACATTTAAAAGTATACGAGGATTCCGATAAATATTCGCCCACCCTAAAAAAATGAAATTCTACTTTTTTAGGCGGTTAGGCAATGTTAAAATCGAAATCGGTAATTGTATCAGAATCAGGAATTTAGAACAGAATTGGTAATTGTATCAAAACCAGGAAATATATTGGAATCGTCCTATCACTAGTTTTTGGTCAAGTTTGTTTGTTACTATGTTTGTGTATGGTCTAGTGTCCATCTCGCTTGACCAGCTATCATCAAGTGTGGTCAAAATATCGATTATAGTCTAACTTAAAAATGATTCAATTTGGCAATATCTAGATCAATAGTCAAAATCATTGAAAAGAGGAAAGTACAAATTTTTGTGATAACTTTGGTTTACTACATCATCCTGACTCATTATTTAGTTCCAATTTCTGGCCAATTAAGTCTTGCATCTTATATAACCTTGACTGCTGACAATGACCTTGAAAAATTCGGACAGAATCTCAACTTACGATTTTTTCAAATTTGATGTATGGCTCTGATGTTCTTTGATAACAGAAACCACTATTCAAAATTTCAACTTGGTCAGATAAATATTTGTAGCATTATCAACGTTTCCGTGGCATAACTTTGTCAATATCACAATTGTCACAGTTATGTAACTTGACTTATGTTCGTGTTAGTAGTGTGTTAGGACAAAAAAATAGTGCAGCACAAATGCGTATTATTTGTGCCCTTTTAAGAAACATTTAGAAAATGTACAAAAATTTCTCCTGTTTGTAAAATGTGGTATTTGAGCATATAATTTTGATGTAATGACTTTGTAATGGTTTCAGCGTCAGGTTTCCTGTACAACAATAAAAACTATTTTGTTATTCTCTAACTTTCTAGTACATGCAGGTGCTAAAATCAGGTGACCGTGAAAGTGCCAGACTGCCATAGTTATTCATAAAAAAAGGCAATTTGATGTTTCCAACAAACTCTTGCATTTTTGTTTCATTTTAACTTGAATCTTCTCATCTTGAATGTTATTTTCGCAACATTTCTATTAATTTAACCTCCGACCTTTTTCAGGTGTATCTTGTTGAACTTTGAAATCTTTGTTAAACTCAGGAATCTGCATGGAATTTCAAACAGAACTCTTTATTTAATCTACAGGGGTAGCATGCTCTTGTTCTGTCATCCATATCGAGTAAATTAATTCGGACTGGGGTAAGAAATAGCTTGTTTTCGTTTAATCCTGTTAAGATTCAGCTATTGTCTTTCAATCGTAGGCGTGTCCCTTTTATTTCTGAGATTCTTATGGATGGCTTTGCTATCGATGAGAAATTGACTTTAAATCAAGTAGTAGAATTAATTGCTCTTTTTGCTTCTCGTAAAATCGTTTCTCTCTATCGCTCTAAACACTTTCTCATGCCCAACTCCATTCTCTATCTCTACAAATCTGTTATCAGATCATGTATGGAGTACCGTTGTCATATTTGGGCCTGTGAATCTGTATTCCATTTGAAGATTTTTCATAAATTGCAGAAAGATAACTGACCTTTTTTTTTGGGGGGGGGTTGAATTTTGGAGATGATGATTGGTTATTCATATACTTTGGATTTTTTAAAGTATTTTTTTCACCTTGAGTGTCATTTTCACAAAGTTTTGGTCGTCTGAAAAATCTAAATAATACAAATAACCAATCACCATCTCAAAAATTCAGAAGTCTGCAAGAACCCATGGTGCAGTGGTTAAAGCATTTGGAAAAATTCAGCTGTAAACGTTATATTCTTCTGAAAGTGTTTAATCTGTAGACCAAAAATTGACAGAGCAATTTTGTAGAGACTGTTATGCACACAGACAGACATAAAAAAATCACTTATATATATATATATATATATATATATATATATATAGCCGCATTGATGAGCTGTGAAACAGCAAAACAGTACTGTATGTGGACGACTATATATATATATATATATATATATATATATATATATATATATACTAGATGTACTTGTCGTTGCCAGGTATTAAACGTAATGTTAAATTCCGTAAAAATGAATTCAAAAAGGAAACAGGAAAAACTGAGACATGCGCATATGAGTATTATTTTTTTTCACTTCTTGTAAGTAAAACAAAAAAAGTCAAGTATGATAACCATTAGACCAACTTGCTAAGATTTAAAAAAAAAAATATTTTCAAACCTTGTGAAAAAGTTGACAAACAGATAAAAATCTGATGATCCTCCAAGTACCAATTTTTCCATTTTGACCCTTTTAACAGCCCTTTTTTTCCGGATGGAAATCGATTAAAATGTTTTCCACATATCTGACTACCTTATATACTAAATTTCAAGTCTGTAGATAAAAAATTGTTGATTATATATAGGTTGAGAAGTGTCCTTACACACACACACACACACACACACACACACACACACACACACACACACACACACACACACATACACATACACACACACACACACATATTCCCACTTTCATAGATAGACTAGAAGATGCACTCAGCGTTACCTGGTATAAAACGTAACATTAAATTCCTTTTAAAAAAATTAAGTAAAAAAAAAAAACAGAAGGAAACCGAGACATATGCATTCGAGTATTATGTTGTTTTTTTTAATAGTTCACTTTTTGTAAGTAAAACAAAATACTCGAGCTAAGATCGAAACCAAAACCTAAAGACAGTGAATCACGATAACTATTAAGCCAGCTAGACACGATCTTTAAAAAGGCCTTTCAAACCTACTCATTCTTAATATAAGCAATCTGTCACCTGAACGATTCATGCATGCGCAGTCGTGAAACAGTTGAAAACAGTTAAAAATCCATACCAATTATTCAATTTTGATCCCTTAGCATCCTCTTTTCTTGGGGGGGGGGTAAAAAAGGATTAAAAAATTTTCACATGTCCGAATATCCTATATACTAAATTTCAAGTCTTTACATAAAAAATTCTTTGAGTATATAGGTTGAGAAGTGTCCTCACACACATGCACATTCTCACTATTATTGATATATAGATATAGATTTATGAACAGGAACAAAGCAAAATTCCTTTTTTACATTTTCTTAATTCTTTGGATTTTGCAATTCCTTGTCTACCTTCATCAAATTAAATGGATGCATCATAAAAAAATGCTCCTTCATGTTTTACCAATTATGACCTTTATTACCCAAAACTTTATCAGAATTATTATTATGAAATAACTGTCCATATTAGAGTGTTCATATTGGTGTGCAGATATATCGTGTATATATAAAGAGAGACAGGATGCATTTTAAAGGAGGACAGAGTACATTTTAATACAGAGAGACGGTGACATGTAATACACAATGAGAAGGGGATATTTAGATAGATAGATAGATAGACAGAGAGATAGTTTGACATTTATACTTTTTGACAATTCTGGGAGTGTTTCTATAAACATTAACACATATATTTCTTAACACATATTTTTGAGATGAGGATTTCCATCTTTTATCATAATGAAAGAACATTAATTATTTATGATAGCTAATGGGGAGACGCATTCTTAAGATGATAGAGACACATTCTTAGATGAGTTTATACACAGTCTTATAAATACAGATGAGTGGAACACAAGTCTATAATACAAATTCACAATACCTTCTGTTAAATAACATAACACAAAGATGCACATACAAAATTATGAAGTTATTCGTTTATTCCATTCAACCGATCAATGGCTTTGCATCAAGGAATTCAAAGTCTCTACATGATTTCTTTCTTCTCCCCTTCGCTTCCAAGGTTCGATGCCAGCTCTGTTTGTCCGACCTTGTCCCAGCCTGACTTCTGTCTGACTTACTGACCTAAAGCTCTCTATATTGAGAACTCATGACGTCATTGCATGACCAAACAACGTGCATATCGGACTCGTGGTCTGACATGCCTCTGTGTCTAAGCCTGCATTGTTCCTCACGTTTTTACAAAGCCGATTTCTCTAACCCAATTTTCAATTAACCCACTTTACAGATAAGTAATATTTTCTATTGTTCGGATCTAGATTCCTTATTTTGATTTCATTTCGTTAACAGAAACAAAATTGGATTATCACAATCCTTTTTTCAATAAACAGATATCTAACTATTTTATGTGAACTAAACAATGGTAATTCTACATTCCATTTTCAATAACATTCTGTATTATTTATTTTAACTTATGATCGCAATTCTCAATTCCAGATCTAGCTTCCCAGGTTCGAATCCTCGGCTATCCTATCTCATTTTTACTCACTTACAAGAACAGGCGACTTGTTCTTGTAACATTATGCTATCCTATGTAGCTTTGTTTTTCATAGTAGACATGATCACCTGTCACAAATTCTTGATCTGCATAAGTTTTTACATTGGATATCAATTTGCTGTTTTGATATGCCATTGTAATACAGTTTCCTATTCCAGTAGATTTTTTCTAAGAATTGCAAGCTTTTGGCACTCTCTTACTGCTGACTGTTTTCCTCCTATTTATAACCTAAGTCGGTGAACCTGAAGGAATGAAGGAACATGCCCCCCCATCTATTTTTTATTTACATCTTTTTTTCAATGGATTATTATGGAATGAACACTAATTTACCAGATTCTTAAATAAAAAAAAAAAAATGAAAAAAAAGTAGTCAATATTTAAATGTTTGTTCAGTTCCAATCGATCATCCATTTTTTTTTTTTTTACTCACCTTCACTCCAAACAAGATATATCGCTACTTGGATGTAAGGGGCTACTAATTGGGACCATCCCTTGATAAATTGGTGCCTTCTTTGTAAACAAAAAACAAAAAAACAGAATGCTGGTTTACATTACATTTAAACTTCTTCATATCAGTACAGTCAGCGAAACAGGTAGCAGGAAGAGAATTCCAAAGTCTAGCTGTTCGAGGGAAAAAACTATTAGAGTAGATAACTTTCTGGCAATTAGGAACCTCAACAGCGAACGGGTGTGATTTTATTGTTAAGCAAGTTTGTCAGGGATATGTACGTTGAAGAGGCACAAGTGCAATGTATTCATCAGAGCACACTCCATTAAAATACTTGTAAAATAGGCACAGGGATGCAACATTTACTTATGTCAACATAATTAGAGCTCACTTTCTGGAACATAATAAACATTTTTGACCAACACCTTCACAGTTTAATTAAGCTGCTTATACATCAAATTATCTCCCCCTTTTTTTATGAACGTTGAGGATCACCGGGAGAAAGAAATAGGCAAAGTAATGTTTCGTTAATGCTTCTAATCCTTGTTATTCCACTAATATTTTAATTTGAACATTTAAACATTAGTACCCATGCCTTTCGCGATGTCGGTACACTAGATGTGCAAATTTTTATGTTTAATTAGTTTTTACAGTTTTATTGTTGGTATAAAGAAAATATCCGAAATTTTGTGTGAAGAAAATATTCTACTTAGTGTTTGGATGATGTAAAAATAATTTGCTTTGAATGAATGCTGAATAGCCTTTACATCTATTTTTTTCAGATTGTCAAAAGTGTTTAATTAATTTTAACAATATTTGTGTAATGCTTTTTCTATGTTATTGTGTTTTTTTTTTAATATTTATCAAACACAAAAAATCCTTCAGACATATGAAATTTGAACTCTTCATGACATTGTAAAAAAAGTCTTTTTAAAAAAATTTTTTTATTACATTTTCATCCCAAACAAGGCACATTGCCACTTTGGTGTAGGGGGCTACTATCAGGGACAGCAATTACTGGGGCACTATGTAGGGATTTGAGCATCAAGATGTCGGTTCACATCGCACTTGAACTTCTGCATGTCAGTACAGTTAGGGAAGCAGGAACCTGGAATGGAATTCCAGAGTCTAGCGGTTCTGGGGAAGAACTACTGGAGTAGAAAGATCTTTTACATCTAGGGATCTCTACTGTGTGGGGGTTAGATTTAGCTGCCTATCGGGTTTGTCGAGGGTGTCTACGTCATGGGAACACAAGTGTTTGCAGTTCGTCAGAGCATTCACCATTAAAATACTTGTAGAACAAGCAGAGGGATGCAACGTTTCGTCGATGGGACAGAGGCTAAAGCTTAGATGCCAGTTCAGGGCCTATCAGATTTGCGACTCTTTTTTGAACCTTGTCAAGGAGCGAGAGACTAGTAGCAGATGCACCAGCCCAAATGTGACAACAATACTCCATACATGGGCGAATGGTGGCCTTATAGAGGTACAGGATACTTTCAGGTGTCAGTAGTTTTTTAGCATGGTAGAGAGAGCCTACCTTTTTCGCAGCGGCCCTGGCAATGTTTTCAATGTAATTGTTCCAACTCATGTTTCCTGTGAACGTTAGGCCAAGCAGTTTGAAAGATGTACTCTCAGACAGGGAGTCACTGGCCATTGCTATTTGTGGCAGAGAAGGTTTCTTGTAATTATTGAAGGAAACCAGTTTAATCTTGGCAGCATTGAATGTGAATATCCATTTATGTCCCCATTCCACTACAGATTGGAGGTCATCCTCTAGTGTTTCTGCCATTTCTTTAGATATGTGTTCATTTGTTTTCCTGTCATGCCTGTTATAGAGTGTAGTGTCATCAGCAAATATACCCATCTCAGAGGCAATTTTGTCGGGGAGGTAATTAATAAATATCAGGAACAATAGAGGTCCAAGAATAGACCCCTGAGGCACTCCCGCATTTATATCACACTGTTTAGATGTTCGACCCTTGACGACAACCTGGATTTTTCTCTTATCTAAGAAGGATTTAATTATGCTAAGTATTCTACCAGTGATACCATATGATTTAATTTTCCTGAGGAGACCCTTGTGCCATACCCTGTCAAAAGCCTTAGATATATCTAGAGCTACCGCTCTGCCCTCCCCCGCTTTGTCCAGTGAATGGTATATACGTTCAGAGATTACAGTGAGGATGTCAGCTGTGGAACGGGCTTGTCTAAATCCTTGTTGTTTGTCAGTCAGAAGTTTAGCATCTGTAAGGTGCCGGACTAGAGTCTGATCTATTCCTTGCTTCGTTTGTTCCAGCTCCTTTAGGTCGTTGGTCTAGTGGTCTCCATTAATTCGCTGTTTTGATATCTCATTGTAATACAGCTTCCTATTCCATAAAATTATTTCCAAGAACTGCAAACTTGTGATACTGACTGTTTTCCTCTAATTGATAACTTTAGTCTTTTGAAGTTCAATAGGCATCTCATGTTTTTGCAATAATCATCTTTGGCTTTTGATAGCTCCTTGCATCAAGTGGCTTCATGCCTTGTCTGGAGCAATTTCTATAAAAAGAAAAAGCTACTGTCTTAATAAGGTGTACTCTGTCTGCCTATTCCTTTTTTTCCAGCCAATCACATGTTTCTATTTGTGTATAAGCAAAACAACTACCAAAACACCATAATTTTTTAATAGTTTTTTAATAGTATATCGATGTGCAAGTATCCTTTGAAATTACGAGGTGCCTTAAATAAGTTTCCAGATTTTTTTCGTATGGACACTTTTATTGATAGTACACACATGAAACTCTAATTCCCTTCGAAGTATTCTCCTCTAGATGCAATGCACTTGTTGTATCGTTCCAACAATTTCTGGAAGACCCTATGGAAGTCCTCTTGTGTGAACATGTCAATTATCCTCATCACAGCCTCTTTCATCTCCTCAGTTGTTTCATGACGACAGCCTCTAAGGTTTTCCTTGAGCTTAGGCAACAACCAAAAGTAACAGGGATCAAGGTCTGGACTATAGGGAGGGTTAGGAACTGTCTTGATGCCCATCTTTGTCAAATAGTCTGTGACAAGGATGGAGTTGTGGACTGGTGCATTGTCCTGGTGGAAACGCCACTGACCCAATTTGAAGAGTGCTGGCCTCTTTCAGTGAAATCTCTTCCTGAACGCCCTTAAAATCTTAACATAGTATTCCTTGCTGGCTGTCCATCCAGTGGAAACCCAATGCATGTAGATCATGCCCGTATTGTCAAAAAAAGGGATCATCATAAGGTGGATTTGCTCTCTTGGGTTTGGGAGAGCTAGCATGGTTCCACTGGAAACTCTGTCTCTTGGTCTCTAGGTCATAGCAGTACATCCAGCTTTTATTGTAGGTTATCAGAGCATCAAGAACTGCAGAATCTGAATTGATCACTTCGACCCTATCCCTGCTATCATATTCTTTCTGATCTTTGCACAAATCTTCCACATCTTTAGTTCCTCACGAATAATTATGTGTACAGTTTCCACATTGACATCGAACTTTGCACTTCTTGTCTCTATAGACACACAACGGCCCTTGTCCATGAAATTCTTTATTTGACCAATTAACTCTGGTGTTCTGACTTCCATACCCCCCTCACACTTATCATCATCCATCACGGACTTAATGCCTTCCTTGAATCTCTTACGCCACTTACAAACAATAGTCTGATTCACGCAAGATGGTCCAAAAGCAGTCTGAAGCATTTCACACGTTTTGGTGACATTTTTTTCAAGTTTAAAACAGAATTTTATTGCATATCATTCTTCTAAAGTGTAGATTTTTTTATTTCGCCCGAATGGATCAGAGAGGATTTAATAAATGCAATCTGGACGTGAGCACACGTCCAGATTGCATTTATTAAATTCCCCAACTGTGACAGGCTTTAGTAGGGTGTATTCTAATTCCTGCTGTAGCTGTTAATTTGAACCTGAAATCATAAAAATTGGTCAGTCATCTCATAAGATGTATAGCAATACCCTACTAAATTTTACAGGGTCTACAACAATTTTAAATGCTTGCACAAAAAAGTTTAGAAACTTATTGAAGGCAGAGTGTATCATGATATAATCGTTTTCATTTTCTTTGAGAAAATGCAAATCAAGAAAAGAGACTATTTTTTAGGAAAAGTGCAGTTGAAGAATTTTCTATTGCTTTACTGAAAACTCCTGATCGTGAAAGCATTTTATTTTCAAGAATATCTTTTGTCTTCCTAGACAGAAAGATGGTTAAAAAAAAAAAAAAGAGAAAGAAAGTGTGGAAAAGTTCATGAGAAATGGTTAATACTTCACCAATGCATGTTTTCTATCTACACAAACACACACATTCTGCTTGAAAATTTTGTTATGTAATTGTGAAGAGACCGTTGGCCTCAGCCAGGATGATGGTTATATAATGTGATTTTAATTTCGCCGCCACACTCGCTTGAAAGGCCATCTCTATTATATTTAAGATTATATTCTTGAATTTCAAATATTTTGTCCATCTTTCATTGCTTTTTTACTGTAATCTAATTCTCTAAGGTTTTCCTGTATTTTGTTGTATCCATTATTTGTATGGTTCTATTTTTTCCCCCAGCTCGTTGTATTTAACTGTTAAGTGTTAACGCAATTTAAGATCGTGTAATTCTTAAATAATTGCTCTTTTAAGGCACTTTCTTTTCACAGTTGATGATATGTTTCTGCTTACCGTGTATAATAGACAATTTAAAAACGGTTTTATGTAACCACAAGATAGTTTAGCAATTGTTCTAGAAATTAATTGATACCAATTTATCAAATATTTTACTTCTGTACGATGAATATGTTTTGATGAGGATTATTCCAAAAACTAAGCTTTCTATTTTTTTTTTTAACTCCAAAAACTGCAGAGCTACAAAAACGGAAGTGGTACCATTAAAACGAGCGACCTTTTCTGCTCTAGAATTTATTTTTCTGCATAGTCACCATCATTTTCAATGCACTTTTGCCAAGAATTCAGTGACGCATCTCGGCTTCAGACGCATATCAATGACAGAGATTTGCTGTCTTGGAGCCTCACACCGTTAATATCTGCAACAGATATGAATCAAGTCATGAATGCATAAGCGTAGCTATTATAAGAATGCAACTTGCAAGAGACTAGAAAGAGAACCTTTGGTTTACTTTCGATAGCATAGTAACTCTTGCTTCCCTTATTTTGTCCTTTAGTCCTCACATTCCATGTGATGCTTCTGGCAAAGGGGAAAGAATTGCTATTTTCTTGGTCGGAATCTATCCATCTAACACTTATTTATAGCTAGTTTTTTTTTTTACCTTATAATAATATTTTTTAAGCTCCTTACATCAATAAGCTACATGCTTTGTCTGGAGCAATATCTATAAAAAAAATCCCTCTGATCCATTCGGGCGGAATAAAAAAATAGGAGGCATTACTTTTGGAATGCACCTCATACGTTAAAGTTTAATAAAAGTAATTGTGAACTTTTCTCACTTATATCGGTAAAATTTTTATAAAAGAAAAAATTAAAATTATTTAATATTTTAAATAAGGTATTAATGGGCAATCCATACTTCCCCACTATCCAACAATCTTGACGTTGTTTGCATGGCAACTGAGAAGACTGAACTGCTTCCGTAGTACCAGCTTACAAGAATTCTGATGAAAGAACTGACTCATTGAATTATCGCCCCATTAGCCTCCTCCGTCTTTTTCCAAAAATATTTGAATTCTTAACCCAGTTTTAGTCCACCATCTCATTGCTGCTAAATTTCTGTCCGACTAACAGTATGGATTTAGGTAAGCCCGTTCTACTGCAGATATCCTAACTGTAATCTCTGAATGCACTGGATAAGGCAGAGGAACAGTAACCCTAGATATATCTAAGGCTTTTGATATGGTATGAAACGACCACCTTCTCATGAAAATCAAATCATATGGAACGAATACTTAACATAATTAAATCCTTCTAAAATAAGAGAAAAATCCAGGTTGTTCTCAATAGTGGAACATCAAAACAATATGATATAAATGTAGGTGTACCTCAGGGGTAGATCCTTGGACCTTTATTATTCTTGATGTTCATAAATGCCCACCCTTATAAAATTGTCTCCAATGTGGGTATATTTGCTGACGACACTGCATTTTATAACAGACACAAGGAGAAAAGAAATAAACGCATCTCCAAGGCAATGGCAGAAACACTAGAGGAAAACCTCCAGTCTGTCGTGGAATAGAGACATAAATGGATGGTAATATTCAATACTGCCAAGTCTAAGCTTCTTTCCTTTAATAATTACAACAAACCTTCTCGGCCATTAATAGCCATGGCTAATGATGCATTACCTGAAAGTACCTAATTAAAACTCCGCGGCTTAACATTCACAAGGAACGTGAATTGAAAAAGATACATTGATAGCATTGCCTAAGCTGTTGGAAAAAAGGTGGGCTCTCTCTACCATGCTAGAAAGTTACTTACATCTGAGAGTATCCTGTACTTCTACAAAGCCACCATTTGCCAATGTATAGAGTATTTATGTCACCCATTTAGGCTGGTGCATCTGCTACTAGTCTATCACTCTTCAAAACAGCGTCACCAAATTAATAGGTCCGTACTGTCCCATTGACGAAATGTTGCCTCCCTCTGCCTGTTTTACAAGTGTTTTAATGGTAGGTGCTCCAAAGAGCCTCAAGTCCTTGTAACCTGTTCGATATAAATATACCAGACGAACCTGACAAGCAGCAAAATCCCACCCCTACACAGTAGAGATTTCCAGATGCCAGAAAGCCTTCTACTCTAATAGTTTCTTCCCTCGGACTGTTAGGTTTTTGAATTCTCTTCTGAGTTCCTGCTTCCCTGACTGTATTGACATACAAAAGTTTAAATGTAATGTAAACAAATATCTTGCTGCTCAACTCCCTACATAGTGTTCCTGCAACGTATGTCCCTAATAGTGACCCCCTACATCAAATTGGCACTGTGCCTGGTTTGGGGTTAAAATGCAATAAAAAAAAAATCACAACCACTAATTTCAAACAGCAAACGTTTTATTAGGTAAAGAACATGCTTGCTTACCATTAAACACATAATATTTAGCGATAACTAGCAGGAAGACCCGAATTTCCTGGGATTGAATGAGAATCAACGAATGTTTCACACTTCCAATACTATTATTGTCATTAAAATCTGTGAAATGAATTATTTTTAAATCAAATCGATTGATTGCCTGCTCTAGTCGGGAACCGATTGTGGTGCATTGGAAGGAAGCTTCACATGCTTCTGTGTCGTGACTTAATCAACAATGCATTGTAGTCTGCATTGCACTGTAGAGAACCTACTGTTGATTTTAGAAAATTATTTTTCATATATAACGGCTTGAATTAAAGTTTTAAATGCACAAGTCAAATATCATGGGTCAGTTGTGCTTTAAGCAGATATATTCATTTTAAACACCTCACTGTCTTATAAAAGAACTTATTGTTAATTTTATATGCCAGGTCTTCTTGTCATGCGGTGATAAAACTTTGTAAATATACTTGTGATGTTAGGCTGTATAAGGATGTTAACTTTGGTCAAAATCAGACTGCTTCTTCTTTTTTAATTTGAGTTTTTTAACATCAATTTTCGATATCTATTGGAGCCATTCTGATACAAAACTTATTTAAGAACATACCCAAACAAATAAAGTACATTTGTGTGAAATTAAAAAAAAAATCAACCCAGCCGTTTCGGAGTCTATTGGGAACGTGCTCTCTCTCTCTCTCTCTCTCTCTCTTTCTCTCTCTCTCTCTCTCTCTCTCTCTCTTTCTCTCTTTCACACACACGCACACAAATACATACACATACACACACACAAAGTGCCTTTCATATACAAGTAGAGATAAAGATTAAAGTTTTGTTAAATTAAAACTGTAAAACATGTTGGTTAAATCATAGCTTGAAACACAGTATGTATATAAGCAACAGAGATGGGCATAATCATATTTGCATCAATTATCGTTAGATCATTGAAGTTAAACAACATTGAGTCTGGCCAGTACCAAATGGGTGACCATTTGGGAATACTAGGAACTGTATGTATTCAGGCAAGTGAGTATGCATAAGAACCCCTTGGAGATGAATATCTCTGCCTTACATAGTTCTAGGTCACCCTAGGGCAAGGTGTAGCACCTGTTAGCCTTCCTCTGATATTTCAGAAAGTTACCATACAGGAGTTAGATGGAGTTCCTTGCCCATTGAAAGTAATACATAAAAGGGGACTTTATTGAACAAACGGGTAGAGGGAATCCATTGGACCTATATAGCAGTTATGGTGTCACAAAACAACAACAACAAAAAATGAAACACCTGCTTTCAATTTGTCATGAGCCAGCATGGAAGTAGTAAAGCTCAGAAAACTGTCATGAGAATACACGTCAGTGCACAATCTGGTCTGGCCAGAAATAGCAAAATAATCGAGATAGACAGGTTATTTGCTAAATTTAAAAAAATATTTTTTATGCTCAAATTGAACTACAAAATAATTTTAGAAATTTTAATATGAAAAATTTCATTCTTCATCTATAATATAAAGCTGAATGTGTGTTGTGGTCACGAATAGGCTCCTATATGGTTGACTATTTTAAAAAACTGATTACATATAATGATAGAAGATGTATCGAGACACAGGAATGGCTATGTTTGATCTGGCAAAACGGTGGTTCATTAAAATTGTGGGGTCTGCATTCGCGCCTGGTCCACAAAGTATGGAAATAAAAAATTTAAAAATTAAAAAAAAAACGTTTACAAGTGTTTTTGATATAAATGTACATAATAATACTTTGATAAGTATGTTGTAACTTAAATAGGGATGGTATAATAAAATTGTGGGGTCTGTGTTCGCGCCTAATGAAAATAGGCACAAACTTTAATAAAGACTATTCATATCTATCTGTGTAAGTATACTTTGATAATTATGTTTCTGTTTGAAGAAATATGGTATAATAAAATTATGGGGGTGTTCGTTCGCAGCTGACTTCTATAGAATGGAAATATGTCACAAAGTTTAACAAGGTTTTTTAATATAGATCCACAGAATATTGTGATCAGTGTTTCAGTGTGAACAGGTATGGTATAATAAATTATGGGGTTTATCTATTTTATTTTTATTTTCATCATATTTTGCTTTGGTTTTGATACCCCCAAATTCAACCCAAAGTTACAACCCTTCCTTTTCATAACCTATCATACTTTCATAAATCAGAGTCCATTTTCTGTAGGCTGTTTTTGAACCCAGTCAACGACGTGTACTTTTGCTAGTAATTAAATAAAATAAATATTTTTTAGTACAATTTAAGCAGTCGAATTATCTCCCTTACTTTTGATTGGTACCAAAGTCAAGGTTTAGTGTTTTGCTTGAAAATTGACCAATACCACATTTGGGTACATGCTTGTATTCTGCTGTAAATAATCCTTAAGATATAGTGATTAATAATTGATATCGATTTTAGGCTTGCAAAGAATGGGGAAATTAGAGAGCCAAACAGACAAGTATCATCTTTTACAAAAGTTGTATATATTTATTTTTTGTTTTATTTGAATTATTTGGACTATTGTACGTGTCTTAGATGTCATTCCTATAATGCATCAGCCGATGTAGTCTCCAACCTTCTTCACATATCTTTATCGAATTCAGAAATTTTTATTTTGATCTTGGGAATTGAACTGAACTTTTTATTTAATCCACGGGTAGATTGTTCTTGTTCCATCAGCCATGACTGAGTAGAAGTTTTAAGTAATTCTTAGTATCACATGTACTGGGGGTTGAAAACTATTATTTAGAACTGATTATTACTTAGCATCTTTATCTGTGGCGCCATAAAATATTGTAAGAATAACATCCAAGACAAGAACTGTAGTTTGAATAATCCAAATTATCCAAATAATCCAAATTATCAATCCTCATTGATATTCCTAAATAAAATATTAATTATTGCAAGAAATAACAGTTGTTTTGGACTTTTTAAATAAACAAAAGGAAATTTAAACATATTTGCAGCATAAGGACTGTACTATCATCAGAATTTTCAAGTAGTTTATGTAAAACGCTGGAAGATATTGAATAAAAGTTTTATGATTTTTTTCAAACAAACACTGTCCAATTTTTTCAATTAAAATATCATTTCTGTTATTACAAAGATAATTCAATGAAAAATGTATTTAGAAAAATGAAAACAATATTGTTTTTGTTGTTAAAAAGAAATACTATGAACAATTATTTGACAATTTTTACAAAACTTTAGGAAAATTGAAATTTAAATCAAGAAAAAAAAAGGTAAATTCCATGAATAAATATATTTTTTAAATTTTACATGATAAATATTTGTTTTTTTTTTAATAATAAACCAATGTTAGCAAATATTAAATATTTTATGCGCTATTACGATTTCATTGATTCAACGTTTCAGCATTGTATGCATGTGTTGGCATGTGTAGGACAGCTTTAAGAAATTGACTTTCAGAGTAGCCTATTCTTGGTCAGGTCTTTATTTATTCCTCTTTTCTTCAGGTTCATTTTTGTTGTATTTTCTCATCTTTTCCTTGGCCTTACCCAGTTAACTGACCTTGCTACCTCAACTGTTCTACATCTACTAATACAATAGCCTGGAAAATATCAATGATAGAACGATTCTTATTCTGCATAAGTACTCATATTTGTTCATGCGTTGCTTATGCTTTGAAAGTAATAGCCTATTTGAGATGTTAAAGTCATTCCTTTCATAAGTTAATAGAACAGAATTGCTGAATCTACTTATAATTGTACATATAAAACTTTATTTTAAACTGTAAGTAATAGAAATCCTTCACAAGAGCAAGTTTTAAAAACTATGCATAACGTATCTATTAAGTTATTAATTTAAAAAATGTGACATTTGTAAAATTAATTGAAAGTGACATCTTTTTCTTGAAAAATATGAAATACAGATACCTTCATATCTGGAGAAGTTGGGCTCTGTACCGTCGACATCTGTCCCAAAAATGTCATGTATTCAGAAAACGGAGGATACAATTATTGGTAAGTCGCTTTCTTATCTTTATAATAACTTGTTTCTATGATAGTACAGGGTGGAATGATAAATTTGTCACCCTAAAGAAAACAACACTACAGCTTTATTTTAAAACTTTTATTGAAAAAAATTAATTCCGGTAACTTGATTATGTAAAAAAAACTGACATCTATTCAATGTAGCCGCCTTCAGCCTCAATCAATGTCTCGATACGAGTTTGGAACTGGGAGCATGCCTTTTCTACAAGCGCTGGCAGGAGCTTGGCAAATACTCAGTGAATGGTGGCGATCAGGCTAGCTATGATGCTGTGGGAGGTCATGTTGGTGATGTTCTCAACATATGACTAAGCGAAGTAGTCCAGCATGTTCCGGTTGGGGGGGGGCAGTGAGAGAAGGGTACAAAGTCATAGCACTCCTTCTGAAGCCAAGCCTGGGTCTCTTTGGACTTGTGGGTTGGCAGCAATTCCTGCTGCCACACCCAGGATCTGCCAATCAATTTTTACCAAAGTTAATTCCTTTATACAGCCTAACATCACAAGTGCATTTAAGAAAGTTTATTACCACACAAATAGAAGGGTCAGGCGTATAAAATCAACAGTAGTTTCTTTTATAAGACAGAGGTGTGTTCAAAACGAATGTTTCTTTTTAGAGCACAATTGAACCATGATACTGGACTTTTACATTTTAAACTTTAATTCAAGCCATTATCTATTTATATATCTACAAAAGTGAGGATGTCTGTGTGCGTGTGTGTGTCTGTGTGTGTACATTTCCCTACCAAATTACTCTGTCAATTTTCAGTCTACAGACTCGAGATTTGACATAAGGGATAATGAGATTTGTGAAAATCTTCATAATCAGTTTTTGGCCAGAAATTTGGCTGTCAAGGGATCAAAGTTCAACAAAACTCTACCAAAATTCCTCGGTAAATTTTGGGTCTAAACACTTGAATGTTTAGATGTAGGTTAATTGGGCATGGATCGAAGATTTTAATTTAATTTAAGGCCAAAACAATAAATATTTAGGAGTCAAAATTGAGGTCACATTTTTTTAAAATTCGACCTCTGCGGTCTCTACCAAATTACTTAGCGAATTTTTGGTCTAAACATTTGAAATTTTACATAAAGTGTATTCAGACATACTACAAGCTTTTTAATCGTTTTTTGGCTGAAAATTTGGCTGCCAAGAGGTCAAAGTTCAAAAGATTTTATCTTTGTGGTGTCTAGCAAACTATTCAGCAAATTTTGGGTCTAAGCATTTGAAATTTTACATTAATGGTATTGAGACATGCAGCAATTTTTTTATTCAGCTTTTGGGCGAAAATTTGGCTGCCAAGAGGTTAAAGTTGAAATAGTTCACCTTTGCAGACTCTCCCAAACTCCATCGCCAATTTTGGGTCTAAACACTTGAAATTTTAGATGTAAGTTACCTGGACATGAATCAAACTTTTTAATATATATATACTTATGCACATAAAGTTAGGAACGGTACATAGGGCCTGAGCAAAGCCGGTCTGAACTGCAAGTATAAAATAATTTTATAAAATCTACAGTAGGTTCTCTACAGTGCAATGTAGACTACGATGTATTATGAACTAAGTTGCTGACAGGAAGCATGCAATCCATCGATTTGATTGAAAAAATAGACGATTTCACCGATTTCAATGACAATAAAAGTATTGGAAGTGTGGAACATTTGTTGATCCTTATTCAATCCCGGACAACATTGAGTCTCCCTGCTAGTCATGTAATATTACCGGTCCTAATACTTCACGATTCACACAAGACATTGGATGGATAATAAGCCCTTAGAGACCACTTGGATGTTCTAGTGCATCTTATGGACCATCATCTGGGGTAATGCCGTGTCCATTATGACGCCATCCTGCAGCATCAATGTCTTTATGAATAAAACAAAATACTTTGACCTTTAGAGATCATCATCATCGTCGTCATCATCATCATCATCATCATTGGTTTAATGTCCTTTTACATGTTAGCATGTGTGAGATGGCTTTAAGAAACTTACTTCCAAAGCAACCTATCTCTGGCCAGGTCTTTATTTATCCCTCTTCTGGCTATTAACACACAAACAAAAACAACTTAGTACAAAACTCCTACTTTAACAGTAAAGCTGTCATTAAAAACTGTTAGTTTTAACACGACTTTGAGAATTCTGTAAATTGCTTGAACAACCGCTAGTTTTCACAAAGCTCGCCTAACAGACGCTCTTGGAACTCTGTCAAAACCTTCTTTTTTTTTCTTTTTTTTTTTACATGGAGGTCACCACTTATCAAGGCCCGGAGGCCACTCAGGGATAAGGGTTATTGCATGTACAGTAATCAATGAGATAGTATTGTAGTAATCATTAGTATTGGAGATTTGATAGAGTGTCTTACTTAAGGGGCGGTTTGTCAGGAATTTTTTTAGACTTGAAGACATCCAAGTTGTAGTCAGGTGGGAAACAGGCAAATGGAAGAGAGTTCCACAGACATGCATGTCTGAGAAAGATGCTCTGCTCATGAAATCTACATTTGGATTTAGGCACAGATAGAGTACCCTTTAATTATGAATTCGTCTAGGGAAGTGGTTGGCCCTATGCCAGTTTCACTTAGAAAGAATATGTCTGGTTTCCTCTCCTATAATTGTGTTTCGACCTCTGGAAGGTTGGAACGTAGACCCCTGATGTTGGAGAAGGAGACATGGTAGTAGGGGTCTACGTTGGAGGATGGGGTTCTAGGTTTATTTGTGTTTTTTTTTTTAGATTTGTCATGTTGAGGTTTTGGGATTTGTGGAGCAGGTCGATAGACCTGGTTGGAGCAAGACAGAGAGGGAAAGTAAGAGAGAAAAAGACAAGAAATTTTTTTTTTTTTTTGTAGCACATGATAAGATAAAGCCATAACAATTACCCACTAGTATGGCATCGAGAGGCCCTACCAGAAACTACTGTATGGTCCAGAATCCATTCACCAGATGGCAATACAGCAGCACCGGTACTTTGCACCTGCTGATAGGACAGCCTCCTTAGTGGTTAGTTAGGTTCGGGTCTCTGACTATCAGGTGGATAACATCAGCCCAGATGAAACGTTTACCTCCAGCACCCTCACTAGTGACATGACCACTAGGATAGACATAGAAACAGAAATTTTCCGACATCTCATGCTACTGTTCACAAAGTACTACCGACCTGGGAAGCAGCTTTTTCTTCACCCTTTGTCAGAAAAACCACTCATTGGAAATGAAGACTGAAGGACAAAAAAGGAGAAGCGAGAGTTACTGGAGCTGCCGATAACACATCCACATGCATTATCTACTCTCCATTTAAAAAAAAAGAGAAAAAAAAGGTGAGACAGACTTATTAATATCTATTTAGTATAAGTCCGTTGCCCTTTTCCCAGCTTAGGATAGTACTTGAAGATAGTCTCCCCTCCCATGTTACTTTTTGCCTTTATCTACCTCATGCCAGAATGTTCGACTATTCCAGCTCCACCCCATAATAAATATGCTATAATGGAACTTTTATCAAATTGAAAAGTCTGGTTATTTTAAAAATCCACAAAGGCAAGATACATGTTCTTCTTAAGTACCTCTCTTGCATTTCTTTCAGGATAAATATATCACTAGTGGTAGTTTGCCCCAGCATAAAAACAAATTGTGTTTCATTTATATTTATTTGATTTCTTATTTACTGCTCAGTAATTCTCGCAATCAATTTCAATTCCTAATCCATCAATTTTAAGTTTCTGTAATTACAAGGTGGAATGATAAATTTGTCACCCTAAACAAAACAACACTACAGATTTATTTTAAAACTTTTATTGAAAAAATCAATTCCGGTAACTTGATTATGTAGTAGACCTGACAATCACCGCCTTGATATGGGTCCAGAAAAAAGTGATATGATTTTATTCAGGCATTGAAATGAATACTTTTTCCTCTTTTAGGAGAAAAGAAAGAAAAAAAAAACATAAAAATTATAAACCTTCATTTTACTGCTGACAAAAGTCAAACCGTGAAAACTTTTATGCAAAATACTGATTTGTGTGATTTGTGTGATGTCTTTCGGCGGTCAGAGCCCTCCAAGGTCACTGCGGCAAGCGGCCTCTAGTTGGGACGGTATAGGCGGCGTCGAATCAACAGACCGCTGCACCATTTCGCTGTCCCTCTTTACACAGACAAGCATGTGGCGTAAGCTATTGGATTCACTGCGTCTCATAGCGGTATAACCAGGGATCTGAGGTTCGTCTGGTACAGACTTCAGCCAGGTATTCAGCACCGACTTGAACGATTCTATTTTGCAGTTCGTGATCTCTCTGATGTTACGTGGTAGGCAATTGAAGAGCGTAGGACCCCGGGAATTTAAACTCGATTCCCTGAGCCGTCGGATCCAGTTGTCCCTGGCACTGGTTAGACGAAATAAAACGTTTTTTTTTCTTAGTGTAAAAAAAAGGTTTTATACTTTGCTTGTTTTCTTAGGTTAGCAGGGTAAGATTGAAATTCATAAAGCCGTATTTACAAAGACATTTTTGAAACATGGAAGACTCTAATACTAGTTTGTTTGAAATGGTAAAATTCCAAACGGATCAGCAACTACGAAACAAAGAAAGATTACAAAATCTTCAAAGGTAACAAGAACAAAGGAACAGAAAAAACTTGGAACAACAGTAAAAAAAAAAAAAGAATACTGCAACATCAACAACAGAATGAAGAATAACAGCAAAAATTTGAAGAGTTATTATTACAAACAATGTAAAAATACCGAGAATGAAAATGCTTTTCACAAATTTTTGGAGCACAATTTCACCAGACGATGATAAAAGCATCGTTTTATATTTCAGATGGTATGAAGATATAAAATAGATTGTGAAAAATGGGCAGACTCTAAAATTAGGGACACCAAATATTATAAGTTTGTGGATTATTTTCTACCTTGGAAATCTAACAACTAGCCCTAATCAGCCCTAAATCTTATCTGTTACACAAACGATGGAAAGATATAAACTTAACAAGAAAAGATGTTTACATCAGTCATAAATAAACACTGCGATGATTTTATGCTTTGTGAACTAAACACAAATAACTTTAAATGTTTAATATTCATGCAAGAATTGATATTCACCAAAGATGCAAAAATCATATAAGGAATGCTAAGATGGATGACAAGATGCGAACAACACTTGCTGAGTCCTGTCTAATCATGTGTCGCCATACCGCAAAACATGTGGGTTCACAATCGATAAGAGTTAGAAAGGGTTTACCACTGTAATGGGTAATGTCCATCCCCAACCACTGCCACACATTCTTGATATCCAATCGTCCTTTTCAGCATTGCTCTGGTGCAGGATCAATAGAATGACATGCCTCACGGTGGCTGAAAATCTGCCTGACATCTGCCTTTGTCACTGCTAGGTTCACATCCATGACGCAGTCCAGGCCTGCTGGCTATAGTCATAGCCCACCTTAAAGTCAGGGCGATCGATGTGGATTGCAGCACACAGCAGGTTTTATAAAAAGCGCATGCTCCCTCTTTCGATGATCACTCCCCTCCAGTGCCTTGATAGCATCGTAGCTCAGCAGTACATCGAACCTCAGCAAATCCCCTCACGTCACTAACACATTAATTTCCGCGGCCACACCAGAGTCCATGTGGACCTTCACGGTTCCGGCTCCACAGCATGCTTGTGTCTCACCGCCTATTGTGGTGACTTTAATGTTCCTTTTTGTCCAGATCTGACACAATCTGGAACTCATGATGATATGTGAGCAGCAGGAGTCAAAAAGAGCTGAGCAGGGCACTCGGTTCACGTACACAGTTATCGTAAGTTGTGCGTCATTTAGATCTTGTCTAGGGAGCAGGGCAACACAGACATCCTGCCCCCTGATGCGTTTCCCACACAGTTTTGCACTAGGTGCCCTATGCCGCCACATTGGAAACAACGCAGTCACCCTCGCCCTTTGTTAGTGCAGGTTCTCGCAAAATGACCTCGCCAACCACAACAGTAACATCTTCCATTAGTTGCGGGGCTCAGACTGGGAATCTCCCCGGCATCATTCTGGGCTGCCTTTGTCGCCATCACAACTGGTTCCCCCCAGGTCCTCCTCATCTCTGATGATAGCCTGGGTGCATTCCATCAAGTGCTCCATAAGCGTTGTGGACACACTGGTAGAGGCTCTCAACAATTGCTTAACACGGGTGGGAAGGCCGCCCACAAATGCATATGCCAATGTCCTCTCCGACACTCCTTTGCCAAACAGCACAGCAAGTTTCTTCAATTCTGCAAAGAACTCATCCATGGTTTCTTCTGGCATGAGCTTCCTGGAGGCGAATCTTTCATCCATTGCAAATGCCTTGTACAGCACATTTTTTATAGCAGTCACATCAACCTTCTCAGTGGCACTAAGTTGCTGATACACACTCAGAGCGATCCCCAGCCAATCTCAGGGGAATCACAGTGTGCACTCTCTTTACCTCACAGAAATTGCAGGTCAACTCGACCCTCTCAACCCAGTCAACGACAGATGTGGACCCATCAGACTCTGGAATCAGTTTCAGATCAAACTTTGAGTCAGCAATTTTTCACAGCAATAGCCGAAATAGCTTGTATCGAATTCAAATTCAATCGTCACCAACGCTCGCAATAGTAACACAATAACCTTGTGACTGTAAACGACACTGTCTCTTCCTCTCACTTAAGCTTAGTTTTTTATGCAGCTTTTCACCCTGTATCATTTGCATGTGTGCCCTCTGTTTTCTCATGATCTTGTGATCTCATGAGACCACAGTTTATAAAACACCAGGCGCCACCTTTTTTCTCTTTTCCCACCCAACACTTCCCTGCAGCACGTCCATCCCTCCTCCATCATGCCACCGCTTGCACGCACATCCACACAATGCACAAATACATGGACGCTTGCTACTCTGGTGAGTATTACAATAATGATGATTAACCCTTATCCTCGAGTTACCTTTGGGCCATGATAAGCGGTTACCTCTACCTCCTAGTAGAAAAAAAATAATCGAATTCTGCCATTGCATTCTTAACTAAATTCCAATCTTGAACTAATTCCTATCCAACAAACATCTTATAACAATTAGTATTTACCCCAGTCCCCAGGGGTAATCGTATTACATTCTCGCAGCGTTTTGTTTTGTTCAACTTTTGTCCTATCATCTAAGATATTCAATGGGCAAAGAATCGAGCATATAAGATTACCAAAGTTTTAGTTTTACACAAAATAATGAATCGCATTCTTATTTCAGGCTCTGCAGTTATGGATACGTCGACTACGGCAAAAGAGATGGATCCAAGAAAACCAAAGACAAAAAGTTAACATAGTATTGCTCACTGTTTTAAGGCAATGGCATGACTGGTCTTCAAGTAAGCCATCTCTGTTTTCTCTTATAACTAGGCATTCTGAAATCATCAGAAAACATCAAGTGGCAGAAACAAGGAACTCATGGTTTCTGGAAAATTTATAACATAAAATTATAAATAATAGACAATCTACAATTCCTCCACTATCCAACGACCTTGAGATTGTCTGCATAGCAACTGAAAAGGCAAATCTGTTTTCCCAACGCTTTGCCACTTTAGACCCAGCAGGCCACCTCTCCCAAATTTTCCTTTGGGTGGCAACAAGCCTCTCTAAGGTCCCAGTCCTCTTTGCACCGATCTAGTGAAGGTGTGATTAGTGCTTTTTTTACTTGGTCTTTCCCTGCTACTTGACCCTTCACAACTATTTGGTGTGAAACCAGTCAATGTCGACTCCATTTTTTATGGGAATTGCATAGTTAATTTAAACTTTTTTGGGTTCAGTTTTTTGGGTTCCATTTCTATCTTTATTTTACTTCTGATGCAGTTTCCATATGGCTGGATATCGTTTGAACCACATGTGAGTCAGTTATTATTATTTACTCACTAGGAGTAATCACACAAGCCATCATCAAAGATTGCTCTTTGAGAAAAATCAATAATCATATTTTGCCAATTCAGCAATTTTTATCCCTACACATTATGTGCACCTAAATGGACTATAATTATTTTCTCTCCCAGCCTCTCTTAGATGTGATGTTATATTCATCTCTATTAATTCCCATAGTTCAACAATGCTCACCTTAAGTTAAGCAATTTAACCCTGACTAACCTTTAATTTTCTGTTATTCTTAACTAAGAATTTTATATACTAGTGAATCTACTTACCAAGATCTAACATCGTCTCTTGCCTAATTATCTATTCTTTAATGAAGGTGTAGATTTATATTGATCATTTCAGATTCTTAAGGCAAAACCATACTCCACAGAAATTGTTCATTTTTATGCGGCAAAAACAATGTTGCAAACAAAAATCTTCATTTTGATGTGACAGACCAATCTTCAAAACTATTTATGGTCGACAAACGTTTGAACAATTTTTTTTTTACTTTTTTACATTTTATTCAAGTTATAAAATTATGAACATTATGCCCATGAAGAAATTCACATGGTCTTCATGAGTTTTGTGGAGGGATTGATTGTAGAAAAGTGAACGTTTTGCTACAGTCTTTGTCAGATTACGTACGTGAGAGAGTCAGTTTAGTTAGGTTAAATGTAATAATTAGTAAACGGTGATTAAATGCATGCATACTTCTCAGAAACATCCGTTACCAAGTGGTGAGTACTGAATATTTGCGTAGAAAGTGTTTGGTTATATTTTTATAATTGTCAAAGTTGTATTATTATTATTATTATTATTATTATTATTATTATTATTATTATTAATGAAAAAATAATGTACTTAATCTGTGTATATCAACGTGTAAAAGCATATAAAAAAATTTTTAGTCATACGTTTCAAGTTTATAAATCGCCCAATAAATATGCACACACCTTCAAATATCGAATCTTCTATATACACTTTTGAAAAGCTAGGACCACTACTTGACAATAACAAAATTAAAAGAAAATCACAGAAACTGACGAACATTACAACTTGGATAAACTATTTACTTGTTCTTTCTGATTTCCTTTTTCAGAGAGCTGTAGACAAAAAACGGCAGAAGCAAAGGTAAAACACAATCACGTGACGCTGATGCTGTCTCAAGTGTTCACCTCTCTAACTGGAGAGTTCCACAAGATCAAAACAGCTTGTCAGTGGTACCAGAACAAATTAATCATAAAGCAAGTATAAGAATTTTCGGTTTCTAATTTGTTGTAACACAAAAGAAAAACTAAAAAAATCTTATAAAAAACTATGAAATATGAAAGGATTTATTTATGTTTAAAAGTAATGCACCACATATGCACACATCTCAAAGCTTTCGAAATGTGGATTTATGAAAAGCGATGTTCTTGTAAGAAAATACATTCTAGAATTTCGTCTCAAGAAGCATATCATCGGAGTAGATCAGGACTACAACTTGATCATATCAGAAGCCGAAAAGCAGATTAAGAGGAAGTAATGACATTCAAGCCGAAAATAGTGTTTATTACGTTTTGCATTCAAAATCTATAGCCATTTTTTTTAAAAAACTAATTTAATAATACGGTCTAAATGACATTTCATTATAGAGTGATTGCTGCTTGGTTTTGCCGGAGCCGATTCCAAATTAATGAAAGAGTCAAGGTCAAAAAATTTCAACAAAAAAAGAACAAAGCCGTCGTAAGTAATATAAAAAAACATCCCATAACAATATGTTTTTGTATTTTACTTTTTATCCACATGCAAAAAAATGTAACTGAAAGAATCTGTTTGTTTATTATTTTTAATATATATATATATATATATATATATATATATAAAGCTGAACGTCTGTGTGTGTGTCTGGTCACGAATAGGCTCCTATATAGTTGACTATCATATCGAGACACAGGAATGGGTATGTTTGATCTGGCATAATGATGATTCATTAAAATTGTGGGGTCTGCGTACGCACCTAGTCCACAAAGTATGGAAATAAAAAATTTAAAAATTAAAAAAAAACGTTTACAAGTGTTTTTGATATAGATGTACATAATAATACTTTGATAAGTATGTTGTAACTTAAATAGGGATGGTATAATAAAATTGTGGGGTCTGCGTTCGCGCCTGGCCTCCATAGAATGGAAATAGGCACAAACTTTAATAAAGACTTTTCATATCTATCTGCGTAAGTACACTTTGATAATTATGTTTCAGTTTGAAGAAATGTGGTATAATAAAATTATGGGGTGTTCGTTCACATCTGACCTCCATAGAATGGAAATATGTCATAAAGTTTAACAAGGTTTTTTAATATAGATCCACAGAATATTGTGATAAGTGTTTCAGTGTGAACAGGTATGGTATGATAAATTATGTGGTTTATCTATTTTATTTTTACTTTCATCATATTTTCTTTGGTTTTGATACTCCCAAATTCGAAGCTATCTCTTTACAACCCTTCCTTTTCCATAACCTATCATACTTTCATAAATCAGAGTCCATTTTCTGTAGGCTGTTTTTGAACCCAGTCAGCGACGGGTAGTTTTGCTAGTATATATATATATATTATCTATCTTAATATATATACTAGCATGAGTGCCAGGCGTTGCCCGGGTATTTGGAGGTGTGTGTTGAGCAAAAAAAAAAAAAAAAAAGCGGTCAATTTTTTTAACTTTGACCCTCGGTATGACCCCTTAAAATTTATTGTTTTGGGCTCAAATCAAGTTATTAAGTTAGATTCATGTCCAATGAACCTATATCTTAAATTTCAAGTGTGTTGAACCAAAATTGTCGGAGGAGTTTGGTAGAGTTCTCAAAGATAAAATCGTTGAACTTTGACCCCTTAATCGCCAAATTTCTGGCCAAAAACCAATCACATCGATTTTCCCAAATCTCAGTACCCTATACATCAAATTTCGAGTGTGTAGACTAACAATTGACAGAGTTATTTCGTAGGGAAATGTACACACACAGACACACACACAGACAGACACTTTCACTTTTATAGATATATAGATATTATTTATATTATATGTATATATATATATATATATATATATATATATATATATATATATATATATATATATTATTGAGCCAGAAATGGCTCATGGTGCCAGGTTCGAATCTGTCGGCTGGTGTTAATCTGAAGATTCCCGAAAGGATGAAACACTATTATCTGTAGGTATTTAAATATTATAGTAAATAATTATGTCAGCCCCTTTAAGAAATTCGTTTCTTATCGTTGAGCACTTTCAGTTGAATTAAGTCGGCCAATTTAGCTCTTATGCATAGGTCATCGTATAACGATTAGATCACTGTAACCGACGTAAAGAACATTAAAAAAAATAAAATGTTTAAATTCAACGTTATTTCTCGTGGTTAATGGTAGCCGATTGGATACGGTTTTTGCTAATCGAGCCAGAGATGGCTCGCGTTGCCTGGTCCGAATCTGTCGACTGGTGTTAATCGTGACACCCTGCACTGAAGATTCCCGAAAGGATGAAACACTAATGCTTGTAGGTATTTAATTATTATAGTAAATAATTATATATATATATATATATACTAGACTAGACTACACGTGACCCGTTGGGTCAGTATGTTATATTAGCTATGGAATTAATATATGAGTGTGACACTTGTGATGTAAAGAAAATATTTTTTTTTTGACATACAGAAACATTTCTATGAAAGTATATTAAAATTAAAAAAGAATATAGATACATTTCTATGAGTCATTCTGTTTATAATTGTTTATTTTGGGGGAAAAAAAACTTACAGTCATTGAATTATAAGTGGTTGCCATACTTATAGGTAAATGTGCACTGAACGGATACCATAATACTTAAAGTTAAATTCAAATTTGGATATATCTTTTAATTTAAATGCGAAAAAAAAAACAATTGGGACACAGTACAACAATACGTTTTATTGTCGCGTTGATTATTTATTTGTAATGCAAATTAAAAAAAAAACATTTTCGGGGTTATTTATTTATGTTGGTAGTGTAGAAGAAAATGTATGAATGTTTTTTAAGAAAGGTGTATTAAAAAGTGGAGAATAAATGAAAAAAAAGGATGGCGGTGGGTAAATCGCCATTGTAAAATGCTCTTATGGTTGTCAATGGATTAAAGTAGATTAATTTGTAAGAACATTGCGTTAAAATAACTTAAATGTAATACAGAAATGAACAATGTAAAAAAAAGCAGAACGTATTAACAATTGTTTTTTGGATAATTTAAACGCAAAAAAAAATTGGGATGCTCAAAATGTACACAATAAAACAATACATTTTATTATCGCGTTGATTATTTATTATAATATATATTGTATATATGAAACAGGTCGATGATTATACGTATTATTTGTAATCACGTTTTGCATTTGCTTACATATCTTTAAGCTTTTTATTCAATAAATTTAAGATATTCGCTTATCTAAGGACATCTGTTTGTTTGAACGAAACCAGTCCAGCGATTTGTGTTTATTTTTTTATGCTGTTATGGGTTTATGTCGTAAACCGGATGTTGGGTTACAACCCCCGTTACAAGGTACTTTGAATTTTATATGTGTGTATATATATATATGTGTGTGTGTGTGTATGTGTGTGTGTGTGTGTGTGTGTGTGTGTATACTAGCAGGCCATGCGGTATTGCCCAGTTGTATAATATGCATATTATATTTTCATTCATGCAAATTTATTATTTATTATTATAGTGTCAATTCTCTATTGATTATTATCCAATATATAGGAATGATTTCAAAAATTACAAAAAAAAATATGATTCGGATACTATCTGCTAGAATCAAAACCAGAACGTTTAACACTCCAGATTTAATCCTTATTTATCTATCCAGCGTTATTACTGTCTGAGCTACTGACAGATGGATATGAAAAGTTAAAAATTAAGCGACTTTGAACTATGAAGGTTTAATTTTGCGTATGTGCAAAACTAACAGCAGGAGTAATGTTTTATTCGACTTACTCTGCCAAGGTCAACTATTTTGTTTTCAATTTTGATCCCTATAGCAGTAATTTTTACCAGTTTAAAACCAAACCAAAAGCGTACTACAGGTATAAATGCCCTATATATCAAATTTCAACTCTGTACCTCAAAATTCAAGAGAGAAGTTTGGTAGAAACGACAACATCTTTTATATATATATATATATATATATATATATGTATAAATATTTCTGTGTGCTAGAATGTTTACATCTGGAATTCTACGCAAATATTCAGAATGTAGAAACTATGCATAAATAGAATTTAGCATAATAGTGAAATAAATATCATGTACTTGCAATAACCCTTATCCCTGAGTGGCTTCCGGGCCTTGATAAGTGGTGATCACTGTGTAAAAAAAAACATAAATAAATAAATAAAACTAATCATCTAATAAAAAAACATAACAAATGAATAAGTAATTAATTAACGCTCATTTTTTAAAGCAATATGCAAATTAGTTCACCTTCATGCCGCCACTCACATATCCATGACAGAGTATACTAAGAAGTTCATTTTAATACTTTTGAAAAAGAAAAAGTAGGCTTTTAAAATCAATGTCAAAGCTACAAAAAAACTCAACTTTATATATATATATATATATAATTATTTCCACAACCAAACAACGTCGAAGCGCACAAGAGCCACGACAGCCAACAGACCGGAAGTCCAAAACTTGAGTTTCGCCCTCATTTGGGCTCATCAGTTAGACATATCCAAACTCGGGAAGTAAAAACCCGAGCGTCTTGCATGCAAGGCAAGCAGTCTGAGCAAACATGCCAGATACAAGAAAGTCTATTAACTAACACAGATCAGGCAAACTATGGTGAAATCTGACAATGAAACGGACCTACTTCATCTCAAACAAGGAATGTGATCATCCAACCAAGCTATAACTCAAGCCGATGTCTCACAAGTAGGAATTTTATACTTACCAGGATGATGCCATCCAACATGCTAATCTAGCGTGCAATTAGTAATAGAATTTTTAGAATATGAGAGATCCTGAGTTCGAATATGTCTAACTGATGAGCCCAAATGAGGGCGAAACTCGAGTCTTGGACTTCCTGTTTGGTGGCTGTCGTGGATTTTGCGTGCTGCAACATTGTTTTGGCTGTGGAAATAATTATGTAATCTCTCACATTCTGAATATATATATATATATATATATATATATATATATATATATATATATATATGTATAATTTTCAACCGATTTTTAAATTTTTATATTTAATCCAATTAACAGTTTATATTGTGATCATCAATATCAGAAAGGTAGTTGGAGGAAATAAACTTGTCTCACTTCGAACATTTTTCAACTCTGGAAAACATTTGGGAGGAAAGCAATGGAGGCAATGAGAAGATTAAAAATTGTTTTCATTTAAAAAATGGTCATTCCTTTCCTGTTCATATTTATTTAATTTCATATTGCTGAAAAATATTTTTAGTTTTTTACTGTTTGCACACTATCCCCCCCCCCTCTCTCGTTCTTTGTTAAAGGTTTCTTTTAGAAAAATAGATAAATTTCACTCACTCTCTTTTTTTTTTTTGATGTTATAATTATAATAATGCTTAGAACATAAGAGAGAGGGGAAGACAGACAGACAGAGACAGAAACTGTGCTGTATTGAATATCCTTTTCTTTAATTTATGGTGAATGGATTCTTCCTTTGGTTGACAATGGTAACACTCTGCTGGTTAGTCATGGCAGAAATTCACTGAACATACTCCTTCTTCCTCTTGTATCATGGCATCTTCATGCCGTAGATGAAATCATGGTCAGTGTTCTCCATAGGCTTCGCTCCATTGTTGGTCCGATTCCTCTGAAGACATCACATGATTTGAACTTGGCAGAATACATGGTGTTGTTTGCCATTATCTCCCCCAGCACAGTGGCATCTGACTCACCTGTTTGCACCTATCCGTTGTCCTTAGATCATCCGCATAGCTGCATAGATTCATCCTCCTCCATGGTCATCCAACGTCTTGCTGCCGACGTCATCAGAGTTACCTTCTCCTAGATACATATCATAACAAATACTAGGGGTGCATCTCTCCCAGTGAATTAATGCGCCTCTAGATACCAACCTGGAATTTTTTATGACTCAGCGCGGTACATACAGCGCCTAGCCTTCTCAAATGGTTACCCAGCCGGTACTGGCCATGCTCGTTGCTTACCTTCGGTGATCTGGTGGGAACCGGTGTGCCAACGTTATTGTGCCGTATATAAACATACTCCATCCACTCCTAACTCTTGTAATCAAATAACCACCTGCTCCATCCTTTGCTTTAATATCATCATATCATAAATTATGTACATCATTTATTGATTTTTCGTTGGCATTCATGTTTGTGTATGTAATACTATTTGTTTGCGTATGTAACACTATTTGTTTGTGTATGTAACACTGTTTGTGTATGTAATACTATTTGTTTGTGTATGTAACACTATTTGTTTGTGTATGTAACACTGTTTGTGCATGTAATACTATTTGTTTGTCTATGTAATACTATTTGTTTGTGTATGTAACACTATTTGTTTGTGTATGTAACACTATTTGTTTGTGTACGTAACACTATTTGTTTGTGTATGTAATACTATTTGTTTGTCTATGTAATACTATTTGTTTGTGTATGTAACACTATTTGTTTGTCTATGTAATACTATTTGTTTGTCTATGTAATACTATTTGTTTGTGTATGTAACACTATTTGTTTGTGTATGTAACACTATTTGTTTGTGTATGTAACACTATTTGTTTGTGTATGTAATACTATTTGTTTGTGTATGTAATACTATTTGTTTGTGTATGTAACACTATTTGTTTGTGTATGTAATACTATTTGTTTGTGTATGTAATACTATTTGTGTATGTAACACTATTTGTTTGTGTATGTAACACTATTTGTTTGTGTATGTAACACTATTTGTTTGTGTATGTAATACTATTTGTTTGTGTATGTAACACTGTTTGTGTATGTAATACTATTTGTTTGTGTATGTAACACTATTTGTTTGTGTATGTAACACTATTTGTTTGTGTATGTAATACTATTTGTTTGTGTATGTAATACTATTTGTTTGTATATGTAATACTATTTGTTTGTCTATGTAACACTATTTGTTTGTGTATGTAATACTATTTGTTTGTGTATGTAACACTATTTTTTTGTCTATGTAACACTATTTGTTTGTCTATGTAACACTATTTGTTTGTGTATGTAATACTATTTGTTTGTGTATGTAACACTATTTGTTTGTGTATGTAATACTATTTGTTTGTGTATGTAACACTATTTGTTTGTGTATGTAACGCTATTTTTTTGTCTATGTAATACTATTTGTTTGTGTATGTAACACTATTTGTTTGTGTATGTAACACTATTTGTTTGTTAATGCAATACTATTTGTTTGTCTATGTAATACTATCAGTAAAGAAACTGATTCTGATGAACGTGAAACAAAAGAATTACAGACAAAAAATAGGACACATATAGAATTCGAACCTATGTCTATGAAGAGCAATTATTTTTAGCAAATATCCACTTGATGAAAAAAACTATTTATACGGATAAATCACCTCCCTAACTTTGTCAACCATATATTTTCATTTTACTTTTCTTAAAGGGGCGATTTTATTCATAAACATGGGTGATAAGAACAAACCAATCAGATGTCAGAATCGCTTCATAAAATATATTGAATCTATTTTAATTTTTCAGCGATAACTTTCCATCTTGATACGAGAAGATCACAAAGTTTCTGCTAATCCTAACTGGATTAACTCTTTACCTGAAAAGACTTCTCTGACTGGATTTATGCTGTCATTTTTTTTTTTTTTTTTCTTGCAACAATTATATTTTTTATTGTAAGAATAGCTCTGGACTCAATCGTGGTGCAATTTAGTTATATTTGCTAACGATAAAGTGCTTTATTTATGATGAAGGAAATATAGCAATTTATTTATAACATACATTATGTACAACGTTGTCAACTATACCAACATTTGTTTATTAACAGCCTGACAGACCACAAGATTGGCGACAAGGGATTTAGAATGTACTCTGGTACAATGTATATTTTAATATGTTTTATTATTCTCATAAACTCTCGATTTTCTTTATTTTATTATTTAGTTCTCACATTCTATGAGCTATGTTTCTGACAAAGGAGGAAGAATTCTTGTATTTTGATTTGGTATCTATCCATATAACGTATCGTTGAATGGTTTTTGATCTAGAAGTAGTAGTATTTTAGCTCCTTATATCAAGTTGTTTCATGCCTTGCTTAGAGGGATTTCCATAAAAGAAAATTGATTCTTTTAATCTTTCGTCTCTGTAGATGCAAAGAATCCTTAAAACTTGGAAACACGCCTACCAATTGAGATGCGAAGCGAAATTCAACAGGGAACAACGGATTCATCTGAAAGTGTGTAGAATTGCAGAGTGCTGGCAGAAGAAGGCCAAGAAAAGTAGAGGAAAGATTTTAGAGACTGTCTTCACGGAAAGAGTGGTCAGTGTTGATTTGTTTTTTTTTTCTCGCCTAATTCTTTGCACTGAAATGTTTGGAGACACTGCAGAAAAAGAAATCTTATATATATATACCTTATAAGACATTGGGAAATTTTTAAAAATTGCAAAATTCAAACAATCTTTATTTATGAAAAATAATGTCTTTTAAATGTTGCCCATTTTCAGCTTCGCATATTTGAGCTCTTTCCAAAACATTATTTACGACAGATTGCAGAATATCTGGATTGCGATTTAACTCCCCTTATTTCGTTCCTGATGTTTTCCTTCAATTCTTGCAGGATTTGGGGGTTGACGTTTCAGGATCTGCTAGCTTGTGGAATGAAGTAAGGGAGTTAAATCGCAATCCAGAGATTTTGCCATCTGCCATGAATAATGTTTTGGAAGGAGCACAAATATGCAGAGCTGAAAATGGGCAACATTTAAAAGACATTATTTTTTATAAATAAAGATTGTTTGAATTTTACCTTTTTTTAAAATTCCCTAATATCTTAGTCTGATTGTGTTAAAATTACAAAAAGATATTAAAAATAAAAAAAATAAAACCCTTCAGTGACTTTTTGAACACCCCATACTAACAAATATTAATGCACATTTAAATTTTATTGTACCTTTCAGAATCACTCCCATTAGAAAGTTCAATGTAGTCATATAGCAATTTTAGTAATTTTGAAAACTAAAACACAAATCACTATGTAAAATGAATCTATGGAGGACGTTCCAAAAATAATGCCTCCTATTTTTTCTTCCGATCAAATGGATTAGAGGGATTGCAAATTGCATTGTTATAATAACTAAACTTATGCATTTATGATCTGAAAGTTTCATCTCTCTGTTGCAGATATTGACGATGTGAGACACTGAGAAAGCAACACTTGTTATGGACGTATGCCAGAAGCAGAGATGCTGTATTGAATACCACCATGAAAAAAATTTAACCGATCAACATTCACTGGCGCCTGTTTAACGTTTATGAGGCCGATGCAGTTGATGTCAGCAGAGTTAGTAGATGGATTTGTCAATTTCAGAGTGGTGACAGACGAGAGTGACAAAATGCGCTTCTGACACCCATGCACAGCCGTCGTCCGTTGCTGGCAAAAGTGAATTGAGAATGGTGGTGACTATGTAGAAAAATTAATTCTAGAGCACAAAAGGTCGCTCGTTTTAATGGTACCACTTCCATTTTCATAGCTCTTCAACTTTTTTTAGTTAAAAATTAGGAGGCCTTACTTTTGGAACAAACGTCATATTAATGCACATTTAAATTTCATAGTACTTTTTAGGATAACTCTTTTTAGAAAGCTCAGTGTAATCATAGAGCCATTTTAGCAATGGTGAAAGATAAAACACAAATCACTATGTGAGATGAATTTATAAATTTATTTCAGCTGCCTTACCATAAGATTCTCACACCCAACTATACAAACAACTCTGAAAAAATGGTAAAATTTTACATCCAGGGGAGAGTCTTTTTCTCTAGACCTGAACTAGGGAATGGTTGTTGTAATATTTGAGAGGACAGATATTTACATGCTGCCCATGACATGATGTGACACAAGGTCAGAAAATGGGGATGTTCAGTAGGCGCCCCAAAAAGAGGAGCACTCTTGCCTAGCAAAAATTACCTAGGCATCTCCATAGGCATTCCCCGGCAGGGGCGCCTCAGGTAACAAGCAATAAACTTGCCCCAGCCTGAAGCCAGGTGGCAAGACATGGAAGGGTGAACCTTCTAGGAAATACCCAGGCGTCTGAGTCCGACAGGTATTGGGCCAGATATTAGAGAACATACAACCACAAAGATTTGGGCGATTCTATTTATAAACTTGGGTGATAAGAACAAACCAATCAGATCTCAGAATCGCTTCATAAAATATACAGAATCTATTTTAATTTTTCAGTGATAACTTTCCATCTTGATACGAGAAGATCACAAAGTTTCTGCTGATCCTAACTGGATTAACTCTTTACCTGAAAAGGCTTCTCTGACTGGATTTATGCCGTCATTTTTTTTTTTTTTTTCTTGGAACAATTATATTTTTTATTGTAACAATGGCTTTGCACTCAATCGTGGTGCAACTTAGTTATAATATTTTCTAACAATAAAATGCAGTTTGTGGGCAGATTCCAACAGTACCAGTGTCTAGACCATTGTTGGGATGACCTTTTTTTGTTGACTGAGATATGGCTTTTGTCTTGCATAGTCTTAGAAGGTTCATCATCCCAGGCTTTGCCTTTTCTCTTTCAGAAGAGGTTAGTTCATTGTTAATCATCCATGACGCCCCTACTGAGGAATGCTGACGGCGCTGTCATATTAAAGGAAAACATTAACAATGTCATTTCAAATATTTTTATCTAGAATATAACTTTTCAATAAAAAAAAACTTGTGTATATATATATATATATATACAGTGATGATCATATTTATTGGCACGGTAAAATAAAAGTTAAATTTTGTCTACTAAATTCTAAAAAAGGGATTAAATTAAAGAAAATAACAAAGTATATTATGTATTTTTAACTGGCCTTTCCGATGCAGCAATCGGATTTTAGAAAAAATAAATAACAAAGGAACAACAAACATAATTGCAAAAAACCCTTGTTCAAAATTATTGGCACGATTTATTTAATAATCAATTGTATAGCCTTTGGCCTTGATTACCTTCCTCAGTCACTTTTCATAGTTTACAACCAAGTTGTTGCACTCTTCAGTAGTAATTTTAGCCCACTCTTCCTGACAATAATCCTCCAATTGAATAAGATTCTTAGGCTTCCTTTGCATTACCCTCAATTTTAATGTTCTCCATAAATTTTCAATTGGATTAAGGTCTGGGCTTTGTGATGGCCACTCCAAAACATTAATATGATTGTCCTCAAGCCATTTCTTAGTCAGTTTAGCCGAATGCTTTGGGTCATTATCTTGCATGAACCACCAACGACGACCAAGTGAGAGCTCTTTAGCAGAGTCTTTCAGGTTTTCATCCAATATTTTAACATAATCTTCCTTTTTTATGCTACCTGTGACCTTAACAAGTCGCCCTGGTCCAGAGGCAGCAAAGGATCCCCAAAACATCAAACTGCCTCCACCGTGCTTCACTGTGGGTATGGTGTTCTTAGGCAGGAAAGCTTCGCCAGATTTTCGTAAATTTAAGACACTTTATTATGGCCAAATAACTCTATTTTCGTTTCGTCAGTCCATAGAACACGTTTCCAGAATGCAACATCTTTATCAATATGACGTTTTGCAAAGGCTAGCCTTGCTTTCAGGTGCATAGGCTTCAATAAGGGAGTCTTTCTCGGACGACATGCTTTTAAACCAGCTCTCTTCAAAACTCTACCAACTGTATGTCGAGATACATTCACTCCAGAGGTGCTCTGTTCATCAACAATCTCCCCAACAGAGATCCTTGGGTTTTGTTTTACTTGTCGAACAATTTTCCGTTCATCTCTTGGGGAAAGAATCCTTTTTCTCCCTCTACCCTCTAAACTCATAACGTGGCCTTGCGATTTGAACTTGTTTATTATGGCTCTAACAGTGGATTTGGGAAGGTTTAGCTTCTTTGAAATCTTATCATAGCCCTCCCCATTGGTATGGCATGCTACAACAAGCTTCCTGACGTCTTCGCTGTGTTCCTTAGTTTTAACCATGGCGATTGAAAATTATAATTTAGTCACTTATAATAGTTTAAATAAATCGCTATCTAAAAATTATCTGAAAAAAATTATTCACTGAATTAGCGTTAAACAAGCATAATATGGCTATAAAAAAGTTCAGAAAGCACGTAAACCGGAAATTGATTGATATTATACTGATACTAAAAGAAAAACAAAGCCGTGCCAATAATTTTGAACAAGGGTTTTTTGCAATTATGTTTGTTGTTCCTTTGTTATTTATTTTTTCTAAAATCCGATTGCTGCATCGGAAAGGCCAGTTAAAAATACATAATATACTTTGTTATTTTCTTTAATTTAATCTCTTTTTTAGAATTTATTAGACAAAATTTAACTTTTATTTTACCGTGCCAATAAATATGATCATCACTGTATATATATATATATATATATATATATATATATATATATATATATATATATATATATATATATACAAAGATTTATTGTTTAATAAAACTTTTCATTATGAATTCCAAACTTTTACTCTGAAGGGGGAAAGTGTTATGAGAGCTTAATTTATCTTCCCTAAATAAAGAGAGTGGTCATATTTATCATTTCAAAAAGATTTTCTTTAATAAAAGTTTACACTGACAGAGGAAAAGAAACGGAAAGATTTTAAAAAGTCCAGAAAGTTCCAGAACTTTCCAGAACCTTAAAGAGAAAAACAAATAGAAAGATTTAGAAAAACCCAGAAGATCCCCGAACTTTCCAGAACCTTCAAAAAAGGTCATTTGTTTTGCAGGTCAGAGTGCTCCTCTTCTAGGGCACTAGCTTTTCAAATCCTACTTTCCGACCTTTGTGTCACATCGTCCCTTCAGAGGAGGGAGATAAATATCCAGAGATAAATTGGCTTTACATGAATAGGTTCTAAAAAATAACAATATCTTGTGAAATCCTCAAACAACAAACGGACTCGCTCCCAAAATCAAAGGAAAAAAGTTGGACTTCTTTTTTTCTTCAGTTGTTATTAAATTGTTCAATCGAATCTAAGGATGCTGGAAATTAAGTATTTAGTTCATTTATTATGTCTTGAAATTTATTCGATTGAATAATGAAGTATATTTACAAACATTCTAGGTTCGCTTCTGCTTTGTTGTGTGGAGGAATCGGTTTGCGATGATGAAACAATTGAAAGAACGGCTTGACGTGTATGCATCATGGAAGCAGCAACAAACTCAAACGCATCTTTTCACTCGGTGGAGGTCCACACTCTTGATCACCCGTGCTGACCAAACATATAAGAGCAAACTAATCACCAAGGTGTTCAGCAGTTGGCAAATGTACACCAAAGGTAAGACTATGTGATATTTTATTTGTGCATATTAAAAACAGCTGGATACTGGATTCTAAAATTAGTGATGTTCCCCCTCCTTCTCTTTAATAAATGCATGATACTCGCTTTGGTAGTTGTTGTGTATAATGAGGAGTGATTTTATTTTTATGGAAATCCAGATTGTAAAAAAATAAAATTAAAAAAGAAATGCACAAATAAGTAGATAGAAACAAAAAATAAATAAAACAAGGATGGAAACAACTTAAGAGAACAGGAAAGTTTCTGGTTGAGCTTAACCAAATTTTTTATTATAATATATTTGTTGTTTTCAAGTCGGTTTCTATTTAACCCATAGTTGGAACCCTAACAGGTACTATCACTCCGGGTCAGAGTGAACCTGGGAGCAATAGTAATTAAAGGGTGGCTCCACACTCCCCAAAACCTGCAAGCTGGGGCCTCACCACTGGATATAGTTTAAGGTAATATCCAGGACCACTGCCAATAGGATTTGACATCCAGACATTAGGTGGTTCGGGCTCTCAGTCTATAAGTGGCAAAACCTAGGCCAGCCATTTTTAAAAATCCATTTGTGAGTAAGGCTTGATCTTTCCTCATCATATGGAAGTCTGCCATTCGTAACTTACTGGAGTAAAGTCTCCTTGTCTATATAATCACAAATGGATTTCTCCTTAATCTTATAAAACTGACTTAAGTCAAATAACTAAAAAGAAAGAATAATTAACTCATAACAATGATGAATTCAGAAATAACTTTTTTTTTACAAAGGAATCACCACTTATTAAGGCCCAGATGCCACTCGAGGATAAGAGTTAAAGCGTGTACAGTGGTCAAAAGGACAATATCATAGTAATCATTAGAAGTGTAAATTTGGTAAATTGGATTGCTTAAAGGAAACGGCTAATCAAGAACTTGTTTACATTGGACTTGAAGACGGCCATATTATAGTCAGCTGGAAAGCAGGTAAACGGCAGAGAGTTCCACAGGTGTGCAGTTCTTAGAAAGCAGCTTTGTTCATGGAATCTACGTTTAGGTTTAGGCACAGATAAAGAGTGGGGAAATTATTGATAGTGTTTACAGCCAAATAAGTAAAAAAATATATTCACAGAGACACTTTTAAGGTTTATTTGATGAAATATGTAGAAAAATTATATATATATATAGACTACCCGTGACTCGTTGGGTCAGTATGTTATATTAGCTATGGAATTCATGTATGAGCGTGACACTTGTGACGTAAAGAAAATAGTTTTTTTTCTGACATAACAGAAACATTTCTATGAAAGTATATTAAAATGAAAAATCACGGACGGATCACTCAAACATGAAAAAAAAAATCCTCCCTATTCGTGTAAAGTTACCTATTTTCCGAATAATCGCTCAAAAATCGAAAATTAAACATGATTTTCCTATGAATCGAACACAGACAAAAGTCATTTAGCAGCAAAAACGCACATGAACCTACCGATGAGAAATATAAGAATGAAAAACCCATATTGGAATCCTTCAACCAAGTTATAGAAACTTAAAATCTAAAAAAAAAAAATTAATAAAAACTGAAGCAAAAAAATAAAACCTAAATAAATAAAATAAAATAAAACTAATATTGAAACAGATTAGTAAATGTGTCAACAAATTTACCGTTCTCACACAACTATTTTGTATCTAGAAATGTAAACAAAAAAGGAAGGAAAATGGACGAATAGAGAGTATTAGTACTAGTAGTAGTAGTAGTAGTCTTGGCTTTACTACAATTGTTCTTATGTTTGTCAACGGGTTAAAGTTGTTTAGTTGTAAGAAAATAGCGACAGTATAGTTGTAATAAAGAATAGTTGCAAAACACCCCCACTCTTCCCATGTTAAATAATAATTTCGAAATAATAACGTTAATATTTCAGTGCACAGGTCAAAGTCTGCAAAAGAAGCGATTTGTGTTTATTTGTTTACGTTGTTATGGGTTAATATTTATGCGCGCATGCGCAACCGGGTGTCGTAACCCAGAAAGTGGGTTACATCACTCGTTACAAGGTCATTTGAGTTTTATAATTATATATATATATATGTTCATCCAGAGGAAGTCTCGAAATAAAGACGAAACGTTAATGAACACATAACTCGGGTTGTTCCTTTCTCTCTCTCTCTCTCTCTCTCTCTCTCTCTCTCTCTCTCTCTGTATCTCTCTCTCTCTCTCTAATATCTAATATATATATATATATATATATATATATATATATATATATATATATATATATATATATATATATATACCCGTCACTGTTTAATAAAGACCAATGTGTATTTATTTGTATATGAATACATATATTTACATTAATTCTCTTATGCAAAAGTTAGTGAGTAAAATAGATGTTTTTCCTAAGCCCTGGACGCAACGATCTCCAGTTGTAAGAGAAAGCAAGAAAACAAATATCAAGTCAAACAACCACCCAGACTTATCGCATCAGACTAAAATGAATTAAAAAAAAATGTCCACACTATAATATCAAAGCAACGATGATTTCTTTCTTTAAGTCATCAGAAATGTTAATAATAATTTATGTACGACAACTTAAATTTCTGACGCAATTCTATGAATGGTTTAGTGTATATAAAAACGATGTATTTCTTTATTCCATGAAGTTAAAAAACAAAAAAAGATGGGATTTTTTCTTTCAGAATAAATAACTAGTAAAATAAAGGTGAAGAATTACTAGTTTGCATGAGTTTGAAAACTTTTTTTTAGGAAAGTTTCAAAAGTCTTGAATTTTGGTAGAAAACGTTTGAAAAAGTGATTTAAAAGTATTAGTGGGAAATTAAAGTAGTACAGTAGAACCCCGGGATACGGTGGCCCCAGGATATGTTTTTTTAAGGTTACGAAGTGAAATACGCTGTTTTTCCGGCCTCTGGTTACGGTATTTGCCCCGCTTTACGGTGTTATTTATAATGTTATTTGATTATATACATGTGTATTTTATACTGTACTGTATTTTGTTACTAATATTTAATGCCGCATCCCGGGGTTCTACTGTATTATTATTATGTAAATACACACCAGAGTTAGATTTGGATGGATGTCAAGTGGAAACGCAGACCTCCACTCCTGATATTGTTGTTCCACTTTTGTTTAAACTGAAACATAAGTAATCTAGTTTCAAACATATATATTGTTATGGGGAGGTGAGATTCCATCTCTGAACATTTTTTTAGAAGTTTGTGATATATTTCCATTCTAAGAATGTCTGGTGCAAACGTAAACTGCACAATATTATTGCACCATCGTCGGACAGAACAGATACTACATCCTTATCTTAACACAAAAACCAATAATGTGTATTTTAACTATAGTTTCACGTTGTACACAGTAGCCACATCGGATGAACTTTAAAAATTACTTTTCTTACATTGCCTCTTTAGTGATCGATCTATTCCATCTTCTAAAAAAGTGATGAAGGGTGATAATATAGATGCGACTATACAATTACCTTAACATATGAGTATGTACATACAGAAATATTTTGCCAATATCGTGTAGCATGATGACTTAAGAACATTCAGAGGAATGTTCTTGTGCCAGACTTGGTCACAAGCCACAAAAACAGACAAATGGAAATAATGAGAAATCGATGACCTTGAAAGTGTACCTGTTGACTGGAGACTGGCTGGTTGAGTACGATAAATAAAAAAGGCTCCATTTTCCGAAAGGTCAACAATTTTAGTTGACCTTTCGGAAATTGAAGTCGATTTGCGAGTGTTACTTCATGATATTTACATTTAAATAGTACAAAATTACACAGATTTTGAAAGTAAAAGCAAATATCAATCATTTTTTTTATATATCGTCGAATTGGAAAACATTTTTTTTTGCTTAGAAGTTAATTTATGTCTATTTTATTTTTAGGCAGTTGAAATTATTAAGCGCGACCTAATTATACCTAATATGAAAGGTGTTATCATCAGCTGTCCAATGCCTGCTTATTTAGCTCTCTCTTTTGACACGACTTTATTCACTGTTAGAAATACAATTGTATAGCCAATCCATATTTTTAACATCTACAGACCCAGGTTGAATATACAAGAAATCCATTAACCTTTCAGAGGGTTCACCCTTCTTTTCATAGGTTTCTTTCTTTGTTCCTCTGGTTGTCTAGTTACTCTCCTCGCCATGTTAGTCTTGTTGACAGTAGATGATTTCTAAAGAGTGACTACCAATTACAATGCTATCATTTAATAAACGAACAATAACATCCTTACATTACTTTGGTTTCATTCCTTTTCACACACTGCTTATTTGTGTTCTGATTCTTTATTTCAGTTCTTTTGGTGCTTGTTTAGTATTGGTCACTAGTGATCATCGCATTGCAAATAAAAAAATATGAAACAAACTACATTGAGGACGTTGCCAAGACTTCTGTAAAGAAGGTGGGCTCCCTCTATCGTGCAAGAAAATTACTTACACTTGAGAGTATCCTATATCTTAAAAAAGCCACCATTTGTCAATGCATAGAGTGTTGTTGTTAGATCAGGGCTGGAGCATATACCACTAGCCTCTCACTCTTAGACAGGGTTCAAAAAAGAGTCTCCAATCTAATAAGTCCCACACTATCAACCGAGCACTAACCTCTGTCCCATCGTCACAATCTTGCATCCCTGTGCCTGTTTTACTAATACTTTAATGAACTCACAGCACTTGTGGGCCTTCGATACATGCTCTCCACTTACTTGACAAGCAGCAAAATCCCACCCCTTTATTGTTGAGGTCCCTAGATGCTGGGAAGCCTTTTACTCCAATAGTTTCTTCCCTCTAACTGCTAAACTTTGGAATTCCCTACATGTTTCCTGCTTCCCTGGCTGTACTAACTTTCTGAAGTTTAAACGTAATGTGAACAGACGTCTCGCCACTAAAGTTACCAGAGTCTTTTGTTAGACACAATCCCAAATAGTAACCATTTACGTTTCAAGTGGCAATATGCCTTGTTTGGGGAGGAAAAGGAGGAAAAAACAAGATATAGACACATATTTTGGGCAGGTAAGCATCTTCGCCAAAAATGCGAAAAAATGAACAAGTAGAAGTTTAATTCTTCTTCTTCTTCTTCTTCTTCTTCTTCTTCTTCATCATCATTATTTAACATTCGTTTCCATGCTAGCATGGGTTGGACGGTTTTGTCTGATGACTTTTCTCCCGGCCTTTCGGTCTTGTGCAAGGCCTGGTTATAATTTCAACATTTTACAATTATCCCTAAATAACTGACTTCATGTCTTACATGTTACATGTTTATACCCCTCCCTCTAAATCCATCAACCTTAATAAACCTACATCTGCTGACTAGATTTGCATCATCCATCCTTTCAACATGCCCATACCACCTCAGTCTATTCTGGCACAAAACATCAACTATGTTGGAAATATGTAACTCTTCTAATGACTTCATAACCTCATCATAACTTACACCACACATCCACCTCACAAAGAATTTTTATTTGGAATGTGATTTTCAGCTGTGACGAATCTATATCTCTACTTATATATAAAAGGCACTGTGTGTGTAAGTTCCTTCCCTATAGACTCCAAAGCAGCTGAGCTGATTTTTTAAAAATTTCACACAAATGTACTTTATGTGTCAGAAAGTGTTCTTAGATAGGTTTTGTATCGGCATATCCCCGATAAGTACCGATAATCAATAATCAAAAAACAATCACATTAAAGGAGGAACAGTCTGATTTTGAACAAAGTTAACACCTTTATACAGTCCAACATCACAGGTGCATTTGAGAGGTTTTATCCCTGCACAGACAGTCGGGCCCAACATATAATATCAATATTAAGTTTAGGGGTGTGTTTGAAATTAATTTTTCTGTTTAGAGCACAACTGAACCATGATACTTGACGTTTTCATTTTAAGCTTTAATTCTAGTCATTATATAAAAATATATTTATAAAATCAACAGTAAATTCTCTACAGTACAATGTAGACTACAATGTATTTTGACTTAAGTCACCGCAGGGAGGTATGTAAGCTTCCTCCTGGTGCACTGCATTGTGTCTCCAACTAGAACATCCCACCCCTACACAGTAGAGATCCCTAGATGTAAGAAAGCCTTCTACTCTAATAGCTTCTTTCCCAGAACTGCTAGACTTTGGAACTCTCTTACGAGTTCCTGCTTTCTTAACTGTACTAATATTCAGAAGTTCAAGTGTAATGTGAACAGATATCTCGCTGCTCAACTCCCTACATAGTATCCCTGCAACTTATGTCCCCGATGGTAGCCCCCTACATCAAAGTGGCAATGTACCTTGTTTGGGGTGAAAATGAAATAATAAAAAAAAAAGCAGGCAATAATCAATTGATTTGATTGAAAAATAGATGATTTCAATGACAATAAAATATTGGCATTGTGGAACATTCGTTTATCCTCATTCGATCCTGGGCAACGTCGGGTCTTCCTGCTAGTATTATATAAGCACTATTCTTTTTTTTATTAATTATTTTATCAGACACGAGGGTGCTATCAAAAAGAAATCAATTTTTGTTGTTCCAAGGGTTACTTTATTCGATATAAAGATCTGGTTTTCAACATAAAAACGTCATTTATTAGATTGACTCAATAAATTTACAATATTTCAGTGACTTATTTGATTTTATCGACAACAACACTCTTTGAATGCTACCCACCAGATTGGCCTCCATGTCTTAAATATGGTCTTATAATTTGAATTTTTAGGTTTGTTAGACTTTGCCTATTTATTTGGGTTTCTCATTTTTTTTTTTACATAGAAGTCACCACTTATCAAGGCCTGAAGGCTATTCAGATAGTAGTTAATGAGCTTGTCGGCTGAACGGTGAGACAACAGTGTAATGATCAGTAGTGGTGGAAATTGGGTAGAATTTGATTATTTAAGAGGATGATTTTATAAGAACTTGTTTAAATTGGACTTGAAAGCAACCATATTGTTGTCAGCTGGAAAGCAGCTATGCAGTTTAGAGTTCCACAGAGAGACAGTTCTAGGAAATAAACTTTGTTCATGGAATTTGCATTTAGTTTTAGGCACACACAGAGAGTAAAGTAAATTTTTTTACAGTTGTTGCAGCTGGACATGTTTGTTGCGAATGTTTTGCAAAGGGGAGAGCCATAAATTGAAGCTCAGTCGTGCACTTGCCCTGACAATAATGCTAGAGCAGAAATAGATTCGCCATATCTCTTCTGTAGTAAAACGGTTCCAAGGAGGAGAAAAGGACATCACTTACGAGGTTTCGGAGATAGTTTTGAACTCTGTCAAAAAAGCTTTGAGCTGCTCATTCCTATATATGGCAATCGTACCTCATTTTAGGACATATTTGGCTCTTTTGCACAGTGTTCTGGTTTAGTACGAACCTATAAAGCATGTTTCTGAATTAGACTATGCTGCATGGGTCAGATCAAGGTGTACTATCTCTTCTGTTCTTGGTTGGTTAATAGAGATTCTTCTAGACTAAGACAATTTAAAATTTTTAGAATGCCCGTTTTTTTGTTTTTTTTTTTGGAGGGGGCTGGATTTTTCCAACATTAAAAACCGATCTTGTGTCTAATTCTGCCCTCGTGGGGAGGCAAGTAAATAGGGGCTATGCTGTGTATTCATCTGTCCGGACTTAGAAACCAAAATGATGCACAAAAAGCACCTTTCACGAAACTGCTTTAGTCATGTGGTATATGTGCCGCCATCTAGCATGTGTGCAAATATTGAACAGAATGTTGACTCACTTTTATATTTTAAGCAAGAATATTGTCTACTTCTATGTTATACATGTTGCTTTACAGCCTCACTCTTGTATGAACGAAGATTCCAAGAATACCAGACGATTCAGCAGAAAAGACAGTTGAAATCAACTTTCAGAAATTGGAAAATTCGTTGGCAACACAAGCAGATTTCTACCAACTTATTCAAGCATAAAATTAAAACCAGGTGAAACACTTTTTTTCTACAAACATTTCAGTTTTCCAAACTTTATTTTTTCTTCAAACGTTTCTTTTAAAAGAATACTTCAACATATATGTTGGTTATTAACCTCGCTCTTGGAATTAAGGAATTCGTTTATAGATATTTCTTGAACTTTTAACTTAAAATTCTTTTACATATTGCTTGGAGGACGTTCAGAAAATTACTGATAATCCTTACATCAAGGCACATTTTGTTCGAGATTTGGAACAAGATCTTTTCAGCCTGTGTTCGCTCTGCCGTCTTGCACCACAGTGATACATAAGCAGGAACCATTTTTGAACTGCAATGGCTTCCTAATAATGATCATGATTAGGTGGATGCGCGGCTACAAAGGATTCCACCAACTTCAGCAGAAATTTGGTATTGGTAGAATTATACGTTCTGTGTTTCAGGTGGTTTGGCCATGTGCAGCATGCCCCTTCTTGCATCAACTCCATAATGCGTGTGCATATCCCAGGACCTAGGGGACATAGTAGACTGAGTAAACCCTGCCTCAATTGTGTAAGAAGCAACACAACTGTATGTGAACCCTTTGGATCGGATAGCATCAAAAACAGCTATAAGACCTGATGCTGCCCACCTCAAAGTCCAGGACACTTGCAGCATCCTAAATACCAAAATCGGAGGAAGAAAAAAAAAAGATATAGCTTTATTTTTATTTTTTTTTTTACTTTACTTTAAACATACTTTTCTATGCAGATGTAGAGAAACGTCTAAATTAATGACTAGATACCATCTTCGAGTGCTTTCTGTCTCTCTGTACAAGGACTTGTCAGCTTTTTCTATGTTAGAAGTTAGAACTTTATTTAAAGCAAAATAAATAAATAAACAAATAAATAAATAAATAAAAAACTAAAATTAACATATCATACGCACGTGTGCGTGGAATATGAAAGATGAATTCTATCTTCTATAAATAGACACAAGCATGCAAAATATCCGAGCAAGGGAACTACCATTCACACTTCCACCTAAAATATGGTCACTCGTGCTGGAACACAAGGTGTCAAAAACAAGGCGATAAGTGTTAATTTTCTTAAACTCATTTTAATCCTAACAATGAGCATTAATATGGGCAGAGAGACTATTTTCAAATATCGTCCTAAATTGGAAATGGAGCAACAGAATTATATTAAGTAGATATTAATAAGTCCTTCGCAGCTATTTTTTATTAAATGGAGAGTAGATAATTCACTGTGGTTGTGTTATCGGCAGCTCCAGAAACTCTTGCTTCGCCTTATTTGTCCCTCAGTCCTCATTTCCAATGGGTGATTTTTCTGACAAAGGGTGAAGAAAAAGCTGCTTTCTAGGTTGGTAGTACTTTGTAAACAGTAGTGTGAGATGTCGGAAAATTTCTGCTTCTATGTCTATCCTTGTTGCCATGTCACGAGTAAGGGTGCTAGAGGTAAATGTTTCATCTGGGCTGACGTTACCCGCCTGATAGTCAGGGACCCGAACATTAGATTAACCACTAAGGAGGCTGTCCTATCAACAGGTGCAAAGTACTGGGGCTGCTGTCTTGCCATTTGGTGAATGGATTCTGAACCATGCAGTAGTTTCTGGTGGGGCCTCTCGTAATGGGGCCTCTGGGTAATTGTTACGGCTTTACCTTATCATGTGCTACAAAATAAAAAAAAATAAATCCTGTCTTTTTCTCTCTTACTTTCCCTATCTGTCCTGCTCTAATCAAGTCTGTCGACCTGTTCCACAAATCCCAAAACCTCAACATGAAATATCTCCAGAAAAAATAAACATGAATAAACCTAGAACCCCAACCTCCAACGTACTCCTACTACCATGTCTCCTTCTCCAACATCAGGAGTCTACATTCCAATCTTCCACAGAGGTTGAAACCCAATTAACAGGAGATAAAACCGGACATATTCTTCCTAAGCAAAACTGAAATAGGGCCGACTACTTCCCCAGATGAGATCATAATTAAAGGATACTCTAACTTAACATCTAAATCTGACCACCAAGATCGCTGTGGGCATGGAATATGTACCTACATTAAAGATGGCTTTCCATGTGGTAAGGATATCTCCAGAGAAAACTCTAATTTTCCTTATATGTGCTTCTTGGCTGCACTTGCTTACACCACCGCATTTATATTTGCCCTCCATCGCCCCCACAATAGAGTATATCTGAGAAAATTGACCATATCTTGTCTGCTCATCCTTCAACTAACATTCACATTTGTGGTGACTTCAATGTCCACAATGTAGAATGGCTACCCCACTCAAACAAGACAGACGATGAGGGGAGGTTCTGTCATGATTTAGCCATTGCCTATGACCTCACTCAGATTGTCCGCAAACCCACCCATGTACCCGATACTACCGGTCAGCATGCAAGCCTTCTAGATCTTTTTCTCACAACTTCCCCTGAGCTATGTTCATGTTCCGTTCTATCTCCTCTGGGATCTTCCGACCACTTGTTTGTATCAGTTAAGATAAAAATGAAATGTAATAAGTCTTCAGACGTATCTTTCCACTGTAGTGTATATCGATACTCTATGGCTGACTGGGATAGCTTCCGCACATTTATATCTGATCTATCTCTGCATTCCATTTAAAAAGGATGTATCCTCTATAGTATCAGACCTGACTGAATGGATAATTTTAGGCATAGACCGATTCATACCATCCAAAATTTCCAACAAACACCTAATAGCCAGCCATGGTTCTCCCCAGAATGTGTTACTGCCATCGTGTACATTTGGGCCCCAGGCTGCTTTCATACTCCCATAGAAACCCTTCATGTCATTGGTGTCAGCCAGAATCTGTAGTCCAGCAGCCTTAGCCATCCATCAACTGTTCTTAGGTTCCCTACATCTGCTCTGGATCTTGCTGTTTGCCTTAGCGTACTTTGCTTTGATGGATCTAGTGTTCTTGAACAACATTGAACTTCTTGCAGCATTTCTCTGGTTGATGAGTTGCTTGATTTCTTCGCAGTTCTCATCGAACCAGTCCTCATGGCGTTTCCCAACCAGCCCGAGGCACTCTTTGGATGTTTCATAAACAGTTTCTTTGAAGGACAGCCAATCTGAGTTTACATCTCCAGTTGGTTCAGCAAGTCTCTCATCGAGAGTGACCTGCCCTTTCTTTTTTTTTGGGGGGGGGGGGAATTTTCACTTTATCTAAAATAAAGTAAAACAAACGAGAAAATTATTAAAAAGATTTAGTTTTTTTCCTTCAATGTGCATTAATATTATGCTTTTCTCAAAACTTATTTTACCGAATCCGTACAAATGTAAAATAAATATTTAATAATGTTTGTTTTATTTTTTTCAAATCTTGTTTAATAATTTTTTTCGTTTGTTTTATTTTATTTTAAATAAAAGGAAAATTCCACAACCACCCCCACCCCCAATTGAAGGAGAAAAACCAAATCCTGTTTAATAATTTTTTTCGTATTAGTGAAACCCCCCCCCCCCAAAAAAAAAGAAAGGGCAGGTTACTCGAAGAAAAAAATTGACCAATCAGATTAAAAGATGATTTTATGAAGAACACAAGGAGCGGACATTTTTATTTTCAATTTAGATGATGGCGATAAATTAAACAAAATCACTGGCTTCGATATTTTGTTCTATGCTTACAATGGTTATTTTTTTAAACAAAAAAATGCACAAAATAATTCGTTTAGCAATAGTGCCGATCCTCAAAAAATCTCTGGAATTTATAATGCTAGACTTGAATTCAACCATAAAAACGCCAATATTTCTTTTAAAGAAAATAAAAGCATATATCGTTTTGGCTTGCTGAAAAAATTAATAATATTTATTTATTTTTTACAAGTAGTGAATTGTTTATACTAAAAATTATACTGTGACTTATTTTGATTTATTTTCTACTTTAATTTTTTTAACGTTTTACCAACTCTTTTACTTTAAAAATATTTTATACGAATGTCTTAAATCTGTGTTTATTATATATTTTTTTCAAAAACTAATAGCAAAGAGAAATATGTAAAATTGTCACCTAGACAACGCTAGGTATACCTACTAGTATTACATGCTGGTTTTCAGTATTATGTTTTGTTTTTTTTAAGTTAATTATATAATTATCTGCCATGTACAAAAGGTTACTTAGATGTGATCAAGCAGCACTAACAATGCACAGTTAGCAATTAACAGTGATTAATAAGATTAAAGTTTAATGTAAAAATGAGCACAAATCTAATTATATTTGATCATCAATTTGAAATAAAGCACACGTTCTAAGTCAACAGGTTATAACTTTTGCCCATTTTTAACTGGCTGAAAAGTTTGGCGTTAAATATTTTTGTAATAAATGCATGAAAGAAAACATGAACTCTGAGGTAGGCCGTTGGAGGATGTTAAGAGCCCTGCCAATGGGAAATATAATACTACTTTGTTTATATTTGATGAATAAGTTTCTATTGTGTTTTGTTTTTATTATTTTCATATATTTTCTCATTCCGTTCTCTTTGTCTTCATTTTTCAACCCGGAAAAATAAGCATCAGTCTATAATTTGTATTTTAACGAGAAAGTTCCATAGTGGGCTACTGTCTCTCCTACCCCAGTTCATCATCACGAATACTACTCAAAAGCTTGCGTCCCTATTCCCAACATCCTAGAATGAACTCTTTAACATCTAAACAAATCCCGCGAGCACTGAAGATAGGCTATAATTAAACTACCGAGGCCCCTTTTTGCCCCACGAACCCTTGATTTCTAACTTTTATTTTTGGCTTGTAAAACAATTGGCTTTCTGTATGCGTCACGCCTTTTTCTGTTCTCTTTCCGTTTTTAATTTTAGGGTTTTGAAGGCCTGGTATGATTATGTCCAAGGTCAGGTCCGCCTGACGATCCTACGAGCATACCTGACAGATCGGATAAGTACACGACATCTTCTGTCCGCTTATCACAAATGGAAAGGAAGGGTCACTTCATGCGTGAATGAACGCAGGAAAGAGAAACAGCAAGCCATTCTTGCAGTGCAACATTATAGAACCCGGCTCAGGTAAGGAACCCTCTCGACAACACACCAACGTAAATACCGTTTTTTGAGGGGCACCGTCATCATTTTTAAGGGAAGTGAAGGAGGAAGAGGGGGTCATCATTTAAACAACATTAATAACTAGTGTGTGGGCAAAATCTATTAAACAAATTCAATTGATCAACTGTTTAAATTAATTCTCTTAAAACAATAGAATTAAAACAATAGAATTAAAACAATAGAATTAAAACAATAGAATTAAAACAATAGAATTAAAACAATAGAATTAAATCAATATAATTCATTCAATACAATAAAATCAATACAATTACAGCAATATAATTAAAGCAATACAATTAAAGCAATATAATTAAAGCAATACAATGAAATCAATACAATTACAGCAATACAATAAAATCAATACAATTAAATCAATACAATTAAAGCAATACAATGAAATCAATAGAATTAAATCAATAGAATTAAATCAATACAATTCAATCAATACAATAAAATCAATACAATTCAATCAATACAATAAAATCAATACAATTAATCAATACAATTAAATCAATACAATAAAATCAATAAAATTAAAGCAATACAATTAAATCGATGTAATTAAATTAATGCAATTAAAGCAATGCAATTAAAGCAATGCAATTAAATCAATACAATTAAATCAATACAATTAAATAAATAAAATTAAATCAATACAATTAAAGCAGTACAATAAAATCAATACAATTAAATCAATACAATTAAATCAATACAATTAAATCAATACAATTAAATCAATACAATTAAAGCAGTACAATAAAATCAATAAAATTAAATCAATACAATTAAATCAATACAATTAAATCAATACAATTAAATCAATACAATTAAATCAATAGAATTAAATCAATACAATTCAATCAATACAATAAAATCAATACAATTCAATCAATACAATTAAATCAATAAAATTAAATCAATACAATTAAAGCAGTACAATAAAATCAATAAAATTAAAGCAATACAATTAAATCGATGTAATTAAATTAATGCAATTAAAGCAATGCAATTAAAGCAATGCAATTAAATCAATACAATTAAATCAATACAATTAAATCAATAAAATTAAATCAATACAATTAAAGCAGTAAAATAAAATCAATAAAATTAAATCAATAAAATTAAATCAATACAATTAAATCAATACAATAAAATCAATACAATTCAATCAATACAATTAAATCAATAAAATTAAATCAATACAATTAAATCAATACAATTCAATCAATACAATAAAATCAATAAGATTAAATCAATACAATTAAATCAATAAAATTAAATCAATACAATTAAATCAATACAATTTAATCAATACAATTAAATCAATACAATTAAATCAATAAAATTAAATCAATAAAATTAAATCAATAAAATTAAATCAATACAATTAAAACAGTACAATAAAATCAATAAAATTAAATCAATAAAATTAAATCAATACAATTAAATCAATACAATTAAATCAATACAATTAAATCAATACAATTAAATCAATACAATTAAAGCAGTACAATAAAATCAATAAAATTAAATCAATAAAATTAAATCAATAAAATTAAATCAATACAATTAAATCAATACAATTAAATCAATACAATTAAATCAATACAATTAAATCAATACAATTAAATCAATACAATTAAAGAAGTACAATAAAATCAATAAAATTAAATCAATAAAATTAAATCAATACAATTAAATCAATACAATTAAATCAATAAAATTAAATCAATACAATTAAATCAATACAATTAAATCAATACAATTAAATCAATACAATTAAATCAATACAATAAAAGCAGTACAATAAAATCAATAAAATTAAATCAATAAAATTAAATCAATACAATTAAATCAATACAATTAAATCAATAAAATTAAATCAATAAAATTAAATCAATACAATTAAATCAATACAATTAAATCAATACAATTAAATCAATACAATTAAATCAATACAATTAAATCAATACAATTAAATCAATACAATTAAATCAATAAAATTAAATCAATACAATTAAAGCAGTACAATAAAATCAATAAAATTAAATCAATAAAATTAAATCAATACAATAAAATCAATACAATAAAATCAATAAAATTAAATCAATACAATTAAATCAATAAAATTAAATCAATAAAATTAAATCAATACAATTAAATCAATACAATTAAATCAATAAAATTATATCAATAAAATTAAATCAATAAAATTAAATCAATACAATTAAATCAATACAATTAAATCAATACAATTAAATCAATAAAATTAAATCAATACAATTAAATCAATAAAATTAAATCAATACAATTAAATCAATACAATTAAATCAATAAAATTAAATCAATAAAATTAAATCAATACAATTAAAGCAGTACAATAAAATCAATAAAATTAAATCAATAAAATTAAATCAATACAATAAAATCAATACAATTAAATCAATACAATTAAATCAATACAATTAAATCAATACAATTAAATCAATACAATTAAATCAATAAAATTAAATCAATACAATTAAAGCAGTACAATAAAATCAATAAAATTAAATCAATAAAATTAAATCAATACAATAAAATCAATACAATTAAATCAATGCAATAAAATCAATACAATTTAATCAATACAATAAAATCGATACAATAAAATCAATACAATTATAGTAATGCCAAACTTTATTCTTTTTTTTACTCTTTTTCACTCTAAACAAAGCGTATTGGCACTTGCCATTTGGGATCGTGTCTAACAAATAACTGTTGTTGGGAGCTGAGCAGCAAGATGTCTGTTCACATCATATTTAAACTTTTTCAGGTTAGTACAGTAAGGAAAACAGGAAACAGTGACAAAATCCCATTCTAAAATTTTATAGTTACTTTGTTAAACATATAAAAACAGGTGCTAGTAAAAATAGAGGTTATCATAATCTATAAGTCATTTGGAGATATATAACTCAAAGAAAAGATTTCACCAGACAACATAAATTATTACAATTTAATTATTTTCTATACATTCTTGACATCTAACAACCTACACCCAGCAATGTAAGCCATACAAATAAATCTATATAATTCATTGTTTATAAAAAGGCAATGTTTTTCTTTCGTTGGCGATCCTTTTGTTAAAGATTATTATATCATACAGTTAAGATAACTCCTTGGATTTGTATTTTTACCAAACAAGATATAATTTATTTTGTAGGGAAAATTGTGGAAACCAAGAAAATGGCTTACCGTTGAAGCATCTGCACGTCATGTGGAATGTGGGGAGGGGGAGAAAGAACCAAGATGACAGCGCCCACAACTTTTATGACTAGTGATCTCGCAAAGTGGTGCAAAATCTCGCTGCTCATGTGCAAAATCTCGTTGCTCAACTGCATAAAAGTAGCCTGCAAGGAGAATGCAGGCATTGTTTTAAGAGAATCCTTAGAGACTGTTGTTGCATGTTATTGAGTCACTTTGCTTTCTTGCCCTTTTTTCCTTCCTTTTTGTGTTACAAGCTATTTCGGCATTTTGGACAAGAGGGAAACTGAATGCAAAAGACAACTGGAGCAGACTAGCGTTGTTTACGCTTATTGATTGTGATATATCTAGGTTTGCATTATGGTGGCTGCTGTGTCGGCAAGATGTGACCACTGCCATCTGACAGTAAGAGAATGTCTTCCTTGAACGAGGCCCACCAATGGAGACACTGACCGACAATGGCACTGTGTTTACTAGTTAGGAGTTCAAGAAATTTGTGGATAGTTGGGACGTGCATCTGCGGTTTCGATGTGCCTACTTGCCGAGTGGGAATGAGATCAATGAACGAAACCACAGAACTTGGAAGCAGTAAAGAAATATTTTTTTGAAATGAAAGTTTTCATAGTTAGGAAAACAGAAATTTTTGTTAATATTTTTAGAATTCTTGTAAAACAATGGGGAATGTTTAGCTGATATATCGAAGAAGAAGTCTGGGTTGTTAATCAAAGTGCTGTAAATTATCCACATAAACTTCCCCATTCAATTACTCAATTACACAAATTGTATTCGATTAAAAGTTATTAATAAGATCAATGTTCATTCATTTAAATTTTAGAAAGAAAGTTCAGTGAGAAAAGTTGGGCGTATTTAAAATGAATAAATTTATACATTGTTTTTGAAGAGCAGAGGATAATAAGAAAAGTTAACGAGTTGTGTGCATATGCTTATGACTGTGTGTAAGTGTGAGTTTAGAAAGTTATCCAGGGTTCGACAAAGGGGCAGCAGAGGGGAGGGTCTGAGGCAAAAAAGATGTTAGCTCTGTCATGGGTTTGGGTTCAACTGTTTACTAAAGATATATCTAGCTTTTCATGCATTCGGGATGGATCAAAACGGCAATTTTGATAAATTCAGAAAAATACATCTGATTGGGTTAAAATGTTTTTATTTGTTTTTTTAATGCGTCAAATCGGTTGCGCAGAAACAAGTTTGAGCATTTTCATTTTGAATGCTGAGAAGTAAACTTCGCTAGTTACACTTTTATGAGGAAAAAAAAAGCATTAAATGTCTAAAATAAGTTTTTCAGTTTTCCAGTTTCAAGAGCCTCTAAAATTAACACAAATTAAATAATTTTAACCTTTTTTTTCTCAAGAGATAGCTTGAAGTATGCGTGAACCGGAAATGTCATTATATCATATCTCTATATCTATATCAATCTCTACTATTATATAAAAGGAACTTTGTCTGTGTGTGTGAGTTCATTCCCTATGGACTCTGAAACGATTGGACCGATTTTGTTTTTTTAATTTCACGCAAATATACTTTATGTGCCTGACAGTGTTATAAGATAGGTTTTGTATGGGAATGCCTCCAATAAGTATCGATAATCAAAAATATCCAATGAAAAAAAAGAACAGGCGATTTTGACTTACACAGTCTAACATCACAAGTGCATTTGAGAAGTTTTACCATACAAGCAGACACTTGTGCCCCCTCGACGTAAATACCCCCGACAAACCCCGACAAACCCCAACAAGCAGCTTAATCCCACCCCTTCATAGTAGAGATCCCTAGATACAAGACAACCTTTTACTCCAGTAGTTTCTTCCCAGAACAGCTAGACTTTGGAATTCCCTTCCGGGTCCCTGCTTCCCTAACTGTACTGACATGCAAAAGCTCAAGTGTAACGTGAACAGACATCTTGCTGCGCAACTTCCTACACAGTACCCCTGATGCTTATGTCCCTGATAGTAGCCCCCCTACAACAAAGTGGCAATGCGCCTTGTTTGGGGTGAAAATGTAATTAAAAAAAATTTTTTTAAAACGGCCAATATATAAAATCAACAATAGGTTCTTTGATATGACAGGGGTGCTTCCGAAATGAATATTTCTGTTTAGAGTACAATTGTACCATGATACTTGACTTGAGGAGGCATGTGAAGCTTCCTCCTTGTTAAATGCGATGGGTCTCCAACTAGAGAAGGCAATTAATTGATTTGATTGAAAAAAAACTGAGCGATTTCACTGATTTCGATGACAATAAAATATGGGGGGGGGTGAAACATTCATTGACCCTCATTAAAACCTAGGCAATGCCGGGTCTCCCTGCTAATCTGCGAATATTTTGACATTTTTTAGCGTTAACTATTAAAATTAACGTTAACTATTAAAAATCGGCACAAACATTCTGGGCAAGCAAATAAAATCATTTCAAGCATATTTTTTTTTATTTCAGTATGACTTATTTTCTGATCTGGCGCCAAGAAACTCTGATATCTCGTTGCATAGTCCGACGTCGAATGCACCTTGCCAATAAATATTGCAACCGATGGAAGTATCACACAGATCTCAGTTACACTGCTTCCCTTTGGGTAAGCTTTAAAAAAAAAAAAAATTCTTGTGATGTCTATAATGATGAATGCAAAATCATCTGATGTTGACAAATTTAATTTATAAAACTCACTATGTCTTTCTGTCTGTCTGTCTGTCTGTCTGTCTGTCTCCATATTTTCAAACTCTATTTCTTCCGACATTAAAAGTCGCAGAGTGGCGCTAGGGGTCTCAAATGATTGGATTTTTTATGGACTGTTATTTCCTGGGTCTTTAGCCGGTTAAAATAGTTTTAAGGAGTCAAAAAGGGATCAACATTGAAAACATCGGTATACATTTTGTACAGACATCTTAGTTTATTTTTAATCCCTTCATATACGCGTCACGTTGGTACAGTGGTAATGTCACTAGCTACAGTTTTGATTTCGGTTTCGATTCTAGCTGATGGCGCCCAAATACTTTTTTTGCTTTTGAAATTACGATTCTATAATAATGTATACGAAATCTGGACAAATTAAAATATCATATTTAAGTGTATTTTACAACCGGGAAAGCCCCCACCTCCAACCCACTAGTACCCGATGACCTAATAATCTTCAATCATAAACGCAGTTTTATGTTGCGCCTCTTGTATTGTTTATCTCACTAGAGAACATAATTATGAATCATAATTAGTGAATCTTTCCTCCTTGTAAACTCTCCAAATATCTTACCACCCACAAATACCACCCACAAATACCACCCACAAATCTGACGAGAAGCAACATCTCACCCATTCACTGTATATGTCCCCAGATTCTGGAAAACGTTTTACTCTAATAGCTTTTATCCTTGGATAGTTTATCTTTCAAATTTCTTCCAGCTCCCTGTTTTCACAAATGAATCAATATGTTGAAATTTAAATGTAATGTGAACACATATCTTACTGCACAACTCCCCATTTAGGATGTTCCCTATACATCTGACCCCCTCATCACAGCAGCCCCTTAAATCTCAATGGCAGCACATCTTTTGGAGTAGATAAAAGTAAAAAAAAAAAAAATCCAAAATAAATTTCGGACATTTTGGAAACATTTATTTGCCTCCCGTTGCCCGTTATTTTTTTTTTCTTTTTTCTTTTGTCCAGCATGAAAAACAGATATATTATCGAATTTGGTGTAAATGGAGAGCTGCATTCATCCAGGAGAAAACCGCTACTGTAATGGAGGCAGAATTCCGTAGACAGAATTTACGGCAGGTGAGAAAGAATATTTTGCATTTGGCAATTTTGGGATTTGGGAACATTTGGCCTTCGGGCCGGGATCAAAGTGTAGTATCTGTTCTGCAGATGCTGCGCTTAAGATAATTTGTACCAGTCAATGGAGGGGAAATACTCTATACTGGGACAATTATTATTTTTGGTAACCACTTTTTGGCTACTTTTAGGGGAGCTGGTTTTTACCCCACATTAAAAACGGCCTTGTGCCTAATTTGCTTTGGTGGGGAAGCAAATAAATACAATAAAATAAAACGATCTTGCTTTTTCCCTCTAAATTCAGACATTAGAGGAGAATAAACGAAACTATGCACATCTTTTCTCCTCAACACTGATATCACTTCCTACAGAGTGTTTTACGAAAACATTTCTACATTTTCACTTAATACAAAAATTATTACATTTACTTAAAGATTACTGCCTCTCCAAAACAATGCTTCCAAATAGAGGGTAAAATATCTACTAACATGCCACTACTTAACACCGGGTCATTATTTTACATAAAGACAAAAATATTATCACAGTACTATCTATCTATCTATAAAAGTAAAGTGAACGCGTGTGTGTGTGTGTGTGTGTGTACACATTTCCCGACACAATAACTCTGTTAATTTTCAGTCTACAGACTCGAAATATGATATACAGGGTACTGAGATTTGAGAAAATCTTTGTAATCTGTTTTCGGTCAGAAATTTGGCTGTTAAGGGGTCAAAGTTCAGCGATTTGACCTTTGAGAACTCTACCAAACTCCTCCGACATTTTTTGGTATAAAAAATGGAAATTTTAGATATAGGTTCCTTGGACATGGCTCTAACTTAATAACTTGATTTGAGCCCAAAACAATAAATTTTAAGGGGTCATAATAGGGATCAAAGTTTTTAAAAATTTGACCTGTGCGGTCTACCAAATTACCCAGACAATTTCTGGTCTAAACATTTGAAATTTTACATAAAGGCTATTCAGAGATAGGTCAAGCTTTCTAATCGGTTTGGGTCGAAAATTTCAGCTATAAATATATAAATTTATGTATGTATGTTTGCATGTCTGCCTAAAACTTTCAACAGAGGCGACGGATTTTCACGAGATCGGTATCGTTTTGAAACTCGACCCTTCAGACGACAAATACCGAAAAGTTGGCTAAAAACATTAATTTCTTCACCCTCAACTGGACACTTTTCTACAGGGAGGGGTCGCTTTTTTCACCGATATTTTCGAAAGTCATCCTCTCTTTTTGATTTCCTAACCTTAATTAAAACCTACGTCACTTCCGGTTTGGTGGTGGTCGTAACAGCAAAGGCGTCACGTTTTTTCTCGTTCTTTTCCTACTACCACTTTTTTTTTTTTGCTCAACACACACCTTCAAACACCCTGGCAACGCCGGGCACCTATTATTAAAGTATATAGGCAAAAATAGTTAGGGAAGCAAACAATTCAGTTTTAGTATGATAAAAGATTTTTAAGCATCATAATAAAACACCCTAGCAGCCCTCTGACACAAACAATGGTTAGCTATATAGAAAAAGAGAGTTTGACGGACGGAAGAAAAAAGGAAGGACCTTCACATTCTTTGTAGGCGGAATCACCTTTCATACTTACCTACAGACATAACAAAGAAAATTTATCCAGGAAAATGCCTACTTTAGACTGCTACCTTGTGATGTGGATTACTCAAAATACAGATTGGATCATTTTACAACACTACTATCAAAAACATTCACTTCGGATTTTACCATGTAATTTGGATGTGAATTTTTATATCCTTTTCATTAACTTCCCTTACTCTATGATATTTAAATACTTAAAAAACTTTTAATTGTGATTTTCCATGTTTCACTGACTCTAGCAAATACAGTGTAAACCATTATAATTATTTGCTAATATTTTCTCCTCTGAAGAGATGGAAGACATCGAAATCCTATCGGATAAGGAGTTAAAATATTTCAAATGTATTCTTTGTCTTACATAGAATAATAAAAATCTTTTGATTTGAAATTTAACCATTTCACGTCATACATTTTTAAATATATTGAATGACTAAAATTATATATATATATATATATATATATATATATATATATATATATATATATATATGTATATATAATATTTAAACATTTTCACCATATATGTATACAGGGTGACCCAAGAAAAACGGGCCCCAACTCTAATTCGGCCCTGTTTCTTAGTGTTTTGTCCGAATGAAATGAAACTTTGGTCATAACTAATTTATTATATCCAAAACATCACATCAAAACACTAGGGTCTTTGGCCTTTTTTTTTCCGTTCTGCAGCATATGTTCCAGATGGCCCCCATTTAGCTTTTGTTTTTTTTTGGGTCACCCTGTATATATATATATATATATATATATATATATATATATATATATATATATATATATATATATATATATATATATATCCTTCATTACACTATGTTCCTGTTTTGTGCTATTCGTACAATAAACCAAATTTGTGTTACCCCAATCTTTGTACGATTATTCCACTTCAAATTATTATTTGGCTTATATCGAAATTCACGATATAACATTAAACAATCAGTAAGTTAAACACGCATTATGTTTTATATAATGACATGTCTTTAACGACACAAGACCATTAAAAAAGAGAGATGCTGACTTGGTCGGTTAATTATAAATTACAGCTAATTAGAATAATTAAAACAGAATATTTTTTCAAGCATATCTCGAACCAACTATTAAGGTTAACTATTTTAACATGACCAGTTCTTACTAGGATTAAAGGCGCACGATTCTGTGTAGCTTAATTACTATATAAAAGGCACTATTTCTCTAGATGTCCATAAATCATCATCATCATCATCATCATCATCATCATCATCATCGGTTAAATGCATATTTTACATGTTGGCATTTGTTTGATGACATAAGGCTATTAAAACTATTAAAAGCGATTGAAGCAACACACGACAGAGATCAATGTGTTCAGTTAATTATAAATTACGACTGATTAGAATAATTAAAACAGATTCTTAAAAAAACACATAACTCGAACCGAGAATTAAGGTATATTTTAACATGTATTTTGTGATATTAAAGCATAAAGGAAAAAGCTTTAGGGAAATAAACGTTGATTAACTCACATTTAGTATAATAAAATATATTAGACTATCAGTCCATTAAAAACGGGCAAAAGCAATAGTCCGCTGTCTTGGAATAAGTGCTTAATGTCAATTCATGGTTGAATATGGTTGAATTTGCACATATTTTTACATTAAATGTTTATCTCTATTAATACCTATTAATCCCTAACTTAGCAGTGAACAGATACCATAATAATTAATTCACTGTACCTTATAACAAAAACCTATACAAAAATTCAGTCAGAACTCACAGTAATTTCTAAGAAAACTTCTAGGGTAACTGTATGATCACGGTGACTAATCCTAATTAATTTCTAACTGTGCATTGAATGAATACCATAATACTTAATTCGCTGCAACTTATAAAAAAAATTTCAGTTAGATCACACCAGTAGTCCTCGCCCCCCTCCCCCCAAAAAGTAGAACGGACAGACAGACAAAGATAGAGATTATATAGATTTACTTTTAAAGCAATCAAAATGTTAAATATGCATTATGTCATTCAACTGTTTATTCAAATGAAATTTATTTCATTGTCAATGATGTAATTAATAATGTCAATGATGTAATTAAATATACGAATGTCTGATGTTTTTTAATAAGCAAAATGTGTTTCTGTTTCCAAATGTAGCAAAATGTCGAACAAACACTCAAATGCCATAAATGACAAAGTAAAAAAAGATTTCATTCTTTCTGGAAATAGCTGCAATATTTTAATAAACAAAGAGACACCTCCAATCCTTAAAACGAAAAAAGCCAAACGTTCAACAAAGCTGCATTATTTTTAACCATGCGGAAATAATTCTATAGACCACGTGTTGAAATGTCATACACACTGGCACAACTCCAAGGTCAATAACATATATATGTAACATCCGAGAGAAAATATCCCAAAACAGAACAGAGAGCGCATATCTCCGCCACGGGTGAACAATAAAAATAAATCTCAGTAAATTATGAACGAAATGAAATAGAAATTAGCAAATAAAACTTGTGGTTGATTCAAGTGAGGAACTTAAATTTTAGTAGGAATAATCTTTTACCGATACAAATATGATACCCATCGCTCTCTCTATCTGTTTGTTTATTAACTAGTTTTAGGTGATTAGACTGAAGAATATGAAATTTGGTACCAAAATGAGAGTATAAATTAAAAAAAAAAAAATAGTGTTACTTTACGTAGATAGAAGAAAAAATATATCATTTTAGTTATGTTCGTCTATTTCCATGTGATGCCATAGCAGTGTCAGAAAATCGCCATTAAAATTCGTGATGAAAACTTGAATATTTAGACTTACTATCTTTCGAAGCTTATAACTACTTGAAAAATGTAATTCAAACTCTATTTTTTTAATAAAAGGATCAAAGACCAAATTTTAAAATAATAACAGGTTTAATAGCAAAATATGCAATATTTGTTTTTTTAAATCGGTTTTCTTTAAAAGAGATTTCAAGAAAATGAACGAATCTTGACTTACTTCGAATATAAAAGTATATATAAATTCCAAAAAATCACTTACCTATAAAAAAATACTAATCAATAGGGACTTCCATTCTTCATTGTTAAGAATTTATCCATATTTATATTTTATATTCCATGTCCTTTTTAAATAAAATACTTTTTTAAGCAAGGATTAAAAAATAGTGCGACATCAGATGTTTCAGAAGGGGAATAAAGAGAGATAAATGTCTCCTTTTATTCGAGTTAAGAACTGCGGTGGCCTGTAAGGGCCGGAATTGATCTCCCTTTCTATTGCTGGCTGTAAACAAAAGTTAGTCCATATGGGCCATCGTATTTTAAAAATGATCACATTTCACTTATCAGTTTTTGCTGATAAAAAAAATTCCACTCGACCAATTTTCGATTTTTATTTATTCTCTTAAAGAAATACATGATTTTTTTATTTAATATATTTTATTCGTCTTTATGGAGTGATTTTTTTTTTAATCTAAAAAAAAGACATTGAATGAAACAGAAAAAATTGTTGTAGGTATTCAATATTTTCAGGACAAAATTTTTAAAATGTGAGGTTTCACTTTAAAAAAAATCAACGTGTTTTTAAAAAAAAAAGGTTTTAAACTTCTGACTTTACAGGTAAATTTGCACAAAACTATTCTTTTTTTTTGTTTTAAATTAGATTATTTTATTTATTGATCTTTTGTCTACAATTTGTGATATATAAATTTGAAGTGAGAAAATTAATTATTTTCTTTTTAATAGACATTTCAAAATGGGGGGGGATGAATTTAAAACAAAACGTTTGTCTAGAATATTATATTCAGTTTATTGGAAAGAGCATAAAATTTCGCATTAAACCTGTAAAATTTCGCATTAAACCTATAAATATTGTAAAAATTGAACCAATAGAAAAATTTTGATAGATTTTTAAATTGAAAAAAAATTTAACTCGTAATATTCAATTCTTTTTATTACATAAAAAAAAAATCGCTGCATGAGTGTGCACAGGCACTTTGTAAACACTGTTTTTTTTTTAAATAAAAAATAATATTTCTATTATTATTCAAAACCTTTAATAGTTTATTTTGGAAGTATACTTCCATAAAGAAATTAAACAAACCACTTTAAAAAGAGAAATTATGAGTTTTGTATATTTTATTCGCAGTTTTGTGTTAAGGGTGTCAAAAATTCCCCCAAAATTCTGACACACCTAGTGATGCCATAGATGATTTAATATATGAGTTTGTTAGCAAAGTGAAAGATGTGCTCGGTTAACTCATTCTTATTTCAGTCACGTAAATTATTTAGAGTTGAAACAACTCACAGAATATAAACTCCCTGTATTTATGTAAGGTGCCAAATTATTTTCTTCCTTTCACCAATAACAGAAACAATGCTTGTAATTTTTATCAGCGGTAGTAGTAGTTTCCCTTTCTTGTTTTCACCAACAACAAAGACATTCGCTCTTAGCAGTAGCAGTAGTACTTCTTTCTCTTCACTGACAACAGTCCAAAAACAAGAGATAATCGATTTTTACTATTTATACACAACTAAATTAGACACGATCAAAGAAACAACTATTTTTATGAAAATCGGCCCAGACAAGGCATGAAGACACTTGATGCAAGAAATTAAACATTAAAAAAAAACTATTTCAAGGTCAAAAACTTGCCAACGATAAGTGTTAGATGGGATATATTCTAATCTAGAAAACAGCAATTCTTCCTTCTTTGTCAGAAACATCTCTCATGGAATATGGGGACTAAAGGACAAAATAAGGGCAGCAAGAGTTAAGCTGTCGAAAGTAAACCTAAGATCGGATTTGTTTTACAATACACATTGATATGAAAAAAACAAAACAAATATATAACAAATAAATGTTATCGAAAGCAAGATAAGTTACTCTTCTACCTATCTGGATAAGTTTTTAGTTTTTAGTAATTTAAAATATTCGTTCCGGGCTATCTCCCCTGTGTGTAGACTCGTACTGTCTACTTTATAACGTCTAAGAAAAATGCAATTTTACTAAATTTTCCGTAAAAATGACTTTTAACTATAGATAACTTTTACTCAATTAATTTTTGTAATTTTTTGATATATTACTATTTTCGGTATTGAAATCAACATTTTCTAGTCATGAATATGTTGATATGGCAACTTTAAAAAATTATGATTGGTACTGTATGGAACAAAAAATCTTTAAAGACTGAGGCAATTATTTATTTATTTTTCCCCAATCTAGTGTGTCCATTTTTGGGAGCAGGGCTTTCCCCACATTTAATACTGACTTTGTGTCTAGCTGTAATTTGGTCATTAGTCATACAAAACTCCTCCGCCAATTTTGGGTCTAAACACTTGAAATTTTAGATATAGGTTCCTTGAATATGGATCTAACTTAATAACTTGATTTGAGCCCAAAACAATAAATTTTAAGGGGTCAGATTAGGGGTCAAATTTAAAAAAATTGACCGCTTTTTTTTTTGCTCGACATACACCTCCAAACACCCGTGCAACGCCGGGCTGAAATGCGAGTATATCTATAAAAGAGAACGTGTCTGTGTATGTCTGTGTGTCTACATTTCCCTATGCAATAACTCTGTCAATTTTAAGTCTACAAACTCGAAATTTGATGTACAGGGTATTGAGATATGGGAAAATCTTTGTGATCGGTTTTCGGTCAGAAATTTGGCTGTTAAGTGGTCAAAGTTCAACGATTTGACCTTTGAGAACTCTACCAATCTCCTCCGACAATTTTGGGTCTAAACACTTGAAAACTTTGACATGGATCTAACTTAATAACTTTATTTGAGCCCAAAACAATAAATCTTAAGAGGTCATAATAGGAGTCAAAGTTAAAAAGAATTGACCATTTTTTTTTTTTTTTTTGCTCAACATACACCTTCAAACACCCGGGCAATGCCGGGCTGTAATGTTAGTATATATATATATATATATATATATATATATATATATATATATATATATATATATATATAAGTGAAAATGTCTGTGTGTCTGTCTGTCTGTGTACATTTCCCTACAAGATAACTCTGCCAATTTTCGATCTAGAGACTCGAGATTTAACATAAGGGGTATTGAGATTTGGGAAAAATTTTTTAATCGATTTTCGGCCAGAAATTTGGCTGTTAAGGGGTCAAAGCTCAATGATTTGACCTTTGAGAATTCTACCAAACTCCTCCGCCAATTTTGGGTCTAAACACATGAAATTTTAGATATAGGTTCCTTGGACATGGATCTAACTTAATAACTTGATTTGAACCCAAAACAATAACTGTTAAAGGATCAAAATTGGAGTCAAATTTAAAAAAAAATTGCCGTCTGCAGTCTCTACCAACTTTTCTTTATAAATGTTAAGGTGCCATAATTGGGGTCAAAGTTTAAAAAAAAAATTGACCTCTGCGGTTTCTACCAAACTACTCAGCCATTTTTTGGTCTAAACATTTGAAATTTTATATAAAGTGTATTCAGACATGGGGTAAGCTTTTTAATCATTTTTTTGCTGCAAATTTGGCTTCCAAGGGTTCAAAGTTCAAAAGATTTTATTTATGAAATTTTAGATGTAGGTTACATAGACATGGGGCAAACATTTTAATTTGATTTGAGCCCAAAGCAATAAATTTTAAGGAGTCAAAATTGGGTTCAAATTTTTAAAAAATTCGGGTCTGCGGTCCCTACCAACTTTTCTCTATGGTAGTTAATGAAGCCTATTATATAGAAAGGCATTATCGTACATATTCACACTTCTTAATATATACATATGCATATAAAGTTATGAACAGTACATAGGGCCCGAGCAAAGCCAGGCGGATTGCTAGTATATATATATATATTACTAATTTCAAAAGTTTAAAAAATGACTTGGGTGTCATCAGCTAGAATCGAAACTAAAACATTTAGCACCCAATCACATTCCCTACTATCAACAGATAAGAAAAATTTTTAATTAAACCATTTCAAACTATGAATGAATTTGCGCATGCGGAAAAGTAACAGATATATGTCTGCAAGTTGAAATGAACATTTTGTATTTCAACTTGCAGGCATATTTCTGCACGAGTTATTCATCCATCCAAACAAAGGTTTTACTCATTATAAATCATCCTTGGTGTATGATTACTATTTCCTGTTAATTTCAGTGTTATGTGACCAGTAGTTTAAGAGTTTATCAGTTTAATATTTTCACATAGACACGAAAACACACACACACATACATCTACTGCTTTATTTATAAAGAAATTTCATTTTCATAATTTACTGAGATTTATTTTTACTGTTCAGCCGTGGCGGAGATATGCACTCTCTGTTCTGTTTTGGGATATTTTCTCTCGGATGTTACATAAATATGTTATTGACCTTGGAGTTGTGCCAGTGTGTATGACATTTCAACACGTGGTCTATAGAATTATTTCCGCATGGTTAAAAATAATGCAGCTTTGTTGAACGTTTGTTTTTTTCGTTTTAAGGATTGGAGGTGTCTCTTTGTTTATTAAAATATTGCAGCTATTTCCAGAAAGAATGAAATCTTTTTTACTTTGTCATTTATGGCATTTGAGTGTTTGTTCGACATTTTGCTACATTTGGAAACAGAAACACATTTTGCTTATTAAAAAACATCAGACATTCGTATATTTAATTACATCATTGACATTATTAATTACATCATTGACAATGAAATAAATTTCATTTGAATAAACAGTTGAATGACATAATGCATATTTAACATTTTGATTGCTTTAAAAGTAAATCTATATAATCTCTATCTTTGTCTGTCTGTCCGTTCTACTTTTTCTTGCAAACTACTGGAGTGATCTAACTGAAATATTGTATGGACCTTTGTTATGATAAGGTGCAGCAAAGTAAGTATTATCGTATTCATTCGATGCATAATTATAAATCAATTGGAATTAATAGGGATTAACCACCAAGATAACACATCTACTACTACTACTACTACTACTACTACTACTACTACTACTACTAATAATAATAATAATAATACTGCTACTACTACTAATAATACTACTACTACTACTAATAATAATAATAATAATAATAAGGATAGTATAAAAATAAAGGGTATTAGTTTTAGTTATGCAAGATGTGTCGCAGTTTATGTATTTTCAAATAAAATTAAAGTACAATAGTGATAATAATTTTATCCTAACGATTTACTGGTGCATCTAGTATATATCTATATCTTATATATGCCACAATCACGTTGACACACCGGTAATTGTTCGATCACTAAAGTTAAGCAATGTTGAGCCAATACCAGATGGATGACCATGTGGGAAGGCTAGGTGCTGCAGTTAAAGCCAAAATTATTGGCACCCTTTCAAATTTTGCGTTTTTGGAGAAAAAAACATTTTTTCACTAATTATTTTTATTAAAGTGTTGATGAACATTTATATCGACCATCTACAGATCTCCTGAAACACTTTTAGTTTATTATAAAATATTCAAAATAAATATTATTAATGATAACAAAAAACAGAAAAATTCAAATTTATTGGCACTAATGATTTTTATCATAGAATTCACAATATTTCATGCAAAATAATACTTGTTTATTATGATTTGGGTGTTGCATCATCTTCTAGAACGTTCCAAAGCCTTCTATAAATAACGTGTATTAGTCAATCCTTCATTTTATCAATAACACCAGACTGAAAAGATGACTAAAATTAAGGAACACAGTTTCGATGTTAGACAGAAAATAGTGGATGCACACATGAAAGGAAGTGGATACAAATTTATTTCTAAGCATTTTGAAGTTCCTGTGTCAACAGTAAGAAACATTATCAAGAAGTATGGTGTTTTCAATACGATTCAAAACTTGATGGGTTGAGACCGTAAAAAGAAACTTTCTCCCAGAACTGTACAACAAGTCATTCGAGAAGTGGAAAACGACCCGAAAACTACTGGTAAGAAAGTAGTCCAACAATTGAGCGATCAAGGTATTGAAATTTCTGTTTCGACATTGAGAAGGGCACTGAGGTCACATGGGATTCAGGAGTACTGACTAAGGAAGACTCCTCTCCTCTACAAGAAACATGTTAAAGCCTGCTTAGAGTTTGCATGGGAGTTTATTGATAAGGATTCAACTTTTTTGGGTTCAGTTTTATGGTCGGATGAGATTAAAATTGAACTTTTTTGGCAGCAGAGATGTGTCGTTTGTGTGGTGGAAGAAAGGAGAAGCCTTCAACCCAAAGAATTCAGTCCCTACGGTGAAGTATGGTGGAGGAAACCGTATGTTTTGGAGTTGCTTTTCGGCCAATCGCACTGGAAAACTTGTCACTGTGGATAGCATCATGAGGCAAGATCAATACATTAAAATATTGACTGAAAATCTGAAACTTCTGCAGAAGCCCTTAGTCTTGGAACCAACTGGGTCTTCCAACAGGACAATGATCCAAAACATACGGTGAAATCGGTGAAGAAATGGCTTTTGGATAATGAAATAGACATCCTGAAGTGGCCAAGTCAAAGTGCGGACTTGAATCCAATGGAAAACTTGTGGGCTGTAGTGAAGGCGAACGTGAAAAGAAGGAAACCAAGGAACCTGAAGGAATTAGGATATATCGCTAAGGAAGAATGGTTTGATATTCCTGTTGATGTATGTAGGAATTTAGTAATGTATAGAAAACGTCTGGAAGCTGTTATGAAAAACAAAGGCTTTGCAAGTGGCTATTGATAAAGTTGCCAATAAATTTGAATTCGTCTGTTTTTGTTATCATTAATATTTATTTTGAATATTTTATAATAAACTAAAAGTGTTTCAGGAGATCTGTAGATGGTCGATATAAATGTTCATCAACACTTTAATAAAAATAATTAGTGAAAAAATGTTTTCTTCTCCAAAAAACGTAAAAATTGAAAGGGTGCCAATAATTTCGGCTTTAACTGTATATGTATCGCACTGAATTATACAAATTTTCAGGTTGGTATCTGGGGGTGCATTTAATTCACTGCAGGAGATGCATCCCCGAATAAACTCACCTGGAGGGTAGGCAACAAGGCAGTACTCCACGTAATGTTGTACCAGCAATCTGCTGCAAGATGTCTTCCTGAACCCGCATGTCAAGCAGATGTTTGCTGCAGTGAATGATGGCATTTTAAGCGTGTGCAACACGAAGTTGCACCTTGTGGATCACCTAAAATATTTCACAGCTGGGGCTGGCTCAATCCTAATGCGCAAAAATATATACTCGTATCCGAGTTCTGCCAATGACAATGACGACGACAATATCTATATATCTATATCTATCTATCTATATATATATATGTTCACAGAATTTTTCATGTTTCATCCTTATGAGGATTCATCAGGCCAATGCATGAAATTGATGCTATGGTTTTTTTTATGTATACACGCAGTGTTGGATTTCCTAGTTAAATAATCAGATTCTTTGTTATTCCCGCTCTCATTGTTAGCAGCCAATGGTTGCGTGTTTATCAGACAAAAGTCCATTTGATTTGTAATTCCCTTTTATTGTTTATTTTTGGTGAGAATAGGTGATCTTTCTTTGTGTATTAAAAAGTGACCCAGTTTTAACCGAGGTGTGCTAAGATATGCCTGTGTATATTTTTGTTTATACTAGTTTATTTATTGTTATTACTATTATCTAAATACTAGCATGGGCGCCCGGCGTTGCCCAGGTGTTTGGATGTATATGTTTAGCAAAAAAAAAAAAAGTGGTAGTAGGAAGGCAGGCTGGAACCCGTACCGCAAAGGAGGAAAAGAACGGGGTAAAACCTAACGTTTATGCTGTTACGATCACCGCCAAACCGGAAGCGACATTTTTTTTAAATTAAGGCTAGACAATCTAAAGGAGAGGATAACTTTCAAAAATATCGGCGAAAAAAATGACCCCACCCCTCTAGAAAAGTGCCTAGTTGAAGGGGAAGATATTAATGTTTTTAGCCAATTTTTCGATATTTGTTGTATGAAAGATCGAACTTTAAAACGATACTGATCTTGGTAAAATCCGTCACCTCTATTGAAAGTTTAAGGCAGACATGCAAACAGACATACATACATACATTTATATATTGGTAACTAAAAATTTTCGACCCAAACTGATGAAAAAGCTTGCCCTATCTCTGAATACCCTTTATGTAAAATTTCAAATATTTAGACCAGAAATTGTCTGAGTAATTTGGAAGAGACTGCAGAGGTCAATTTCTTTTTAACTTTGACCCCTATTGTTACACGAATGACCCGGTCTGAGCCGGGTTGACATGCTAGTATATATATATGTGTATCGGTGTATATACATATATGTATGTTCATGAATTAAAATGTGGCACGCGTCTGCGGATGAAATGTCAGAAATTGACAAGGTAAACGGGAATTGTTTCAATATTTCTCACAAATATAAACAGACCTTGTTATTGTTATGAAAAATGTAACAGAAAGGAATCTGGTTACGTGGATGTTTTGAAAAGATTGACAGGAAAAATTCACAGAAGGAAAAAGATTACAGTTGGAGATTTGATTTGGACTCAGAAGACAACGGACGGCTTCCCGTTGTCTCCTCCTCTTCACTGGGGGGGAGGACAAACGCTGACGTGTGTAGAAGAAGAAGCCACACAGGCCGATTTCACTTTCCACCTTCTGCAGGACATCTGGGAAAAGTGAAATAAACGATAGAACTAATTCCTTGTCTTGGAGTGATTGAATCTTCATCCAAAAACAGGTATCAAGTCTCCCTCCAGGACGAGAAATTCCAGATGGTCCAACATCGAAGAAGCAGAGGTAGGTTCTGAAAATACATGTCACTCACACACGATTCCCTTTATGATACAACATAAATATATAATATAACACGTCATCTCTTCTAATCCATTATTAGAGATGACGCAACAAACACTCAACCCTTTATTATAGAGCAACAACATAACACCATTATGATGTCTTAAAATTTATTGTTTTCGGCTCAAATCAAGTTATTAAGTTAGATCCATGTCCAAGGAACCTATATCTAAAATTTCAAATGTGTAGACCCAAAATTGTCGGAGGAGTTTGGTAGAATACAATTGTATTTTGTGTACAGAAATTGTTAGATGAGACAAGTCATTGGTATCGTCGAACTTCGTCGCTTTCAAGCACGATGATTAAGACCGTTTAAGATATCCATATCAAGTTCTCTTCAGCCAATACTCAATACTCATCTATTTTATAGTCGGAAGTGGAATATATATATATATATATATATACCTCACGAGTTCACGTTTAAGCCTCGTTTTGTTACCTGTTTATTTATCAGATGAGAATGATTTCATTAATTTTAAAATTTGAATTCTTTTAATTTAAAAATCTAATTTCGATTGAATTTTTTTTAATATAAAATTTATATATATATATATATATATATATATATATATATATATATAACTACTTCATTCACTCACATAAAGTTAATATACGAAAGTATAGATTTATGCGTAAATTTTAAGTATTTACTTCAAAAGTGCTCAATACGTAAGTAGAGCTAGTTAGTAATTTATAAAATATATATGGCGATTAAGCTACACTGAATATTCGGCGTTTCATCCACTCTAGGATTCCTCAGGCTTATGCGCCAATTCTGTGGTTGTTTATCGTTTTTATATGGTCCTCTTCTATTGAGGATTTAGTTAGCCAATCAGCTTTCTAATATCCACCGCGCCCCTTCCTATCAGCCAATGCTTATCTATTTTATAAAAGTTTCTAGTTTTATCTGCTTTTACAAAGATTTTATTAGAGTTGTTTATGTTTCTAACGATTTTGTGTAGTTTCCGTTGGAAATTGTTAGGTTGATTGTGGAATTCTAAGTTTTTAATTACGTTTAAAAGGTCATTTTCAAATTTTATCAAAAGGTCTACTGTTTTCGCATTTTTAAGGGTTTTAAAACCATAGGATTCTTTTTTGTTTACGTTTTCATTTTTAAGGAAGAAATTTGCTCGCCATCGCATTCGGCGTATTAGTTCATCTGTTTTTTGGATTAATTTAATAATATAGCTATGTTTGCTGGGTGTGGGGATGTTTTTTAGCGATGTTTCGAAATTAACTCTTTCTATATCCATTTTTAATGTAGTGAAATAAATTCTTTTGAGAGTGCTCGACTGTTTCAGGAGCTAAGTATAACTACTTAATTTACTCACATAAAGTTAATATACGAAAGTATAGATTTATGCATAAACTTTAAGTATTTACTTCAAAATGCTCAATACATAGATAGAGCTAGTTAGTAATTTATAAAATATATATGGCGATTAAGCTACACTGAATATTCGGCGTTTCATCCACTCTAGGATTCCTCAGGCTTATGCACAAATTCTGTGGTTGTTTATCGTTTTTATATGGTCCTCTTCTATTGAGGATTTAATTAGCCAATCAGCTTTCTAGTATCCACCACGCTCCTTCCTATCAGCCAATGGGCATGCATTTTATCGGACAAAGGATCTGTTTTAAAACTAGGTTAGTGTTTTTTTTTTTATTGTCAGTTTATATATTAATATATATATGTGTACATACATATATGCACATATATATACATATATATATATACATACATATATGTGTGATCGTTTATGTATATTCACGTTTATTTAATTTATTTATTTGTTTATTTTCTATTGTTTTTGTTAGTTTTAAAACTATTTTGTATCACTATCTAGAGTAAATTTTATTTTGTGAACAGTTATTTGCTATTTCTCTTCTACAGTTTAATAATGTTGGGGTTCTTTAAAATACAAGGTAGCAAATTTTTCATCAAGGCATAATCTACATGGGTCGTCTAGATGCCTACACGTGGTAGCTTGTCTTATTATTTCCATTCGACTACCGGCGAATGTCCGCTTTCTTTGAGTTCCCAGTATTTATTCGCTAGTGTTGTTTTTATACAGTGTTTTTTATTGTTGAATGTACTTTTGTGGTCATAGTATTGGGTTTTGAAATCTAAGGAAGTCATGCCTACGTAATATTTCTTGTTATTTGGGTTTTCTTTCGCAAATATTGTTGCCTGATAAACTACGCTTTTAGTTAGACATTTATTTTGAACTGGGCAAAGTGTGCGGTGTCTACAGTTGCATTTATCTTGTTCGTTATTAGTATTTTTATTTATAGTATGGTTGTTCTTGTCCGGGGTTGGTTTATTATTATTATTATTATTATTATTATTATTATTATTATTATTATTATTATTTCTGCTAGTGTTAGTTTTATTTTTGTCATGGTGTGTACTTTTTTATTGTTTATTTTGTTGTTGTTTACATTGTTTTTATTTAGTATTTTGTTATTATGTGCTTTAATCATCATTTCTAAATTTTCGCAACAACTGTAGGATAACTTTAAGGTATTTTTATTGAAGATTTTGTGTAAGGGGTTGGTTGCGGGAAAGTGTTTTTCAATAAGATCTAGAAATTTCTTGCTAAGTTTTGTTTTTAACATTTGATTGTATGGGGCCGTATACCAAATTATAGTTCTTTTTCTTCTATTTTTAATTTTATTATAGTTATTGGTGTTTTGTTGCTTATATTTGATATCGATATTTTTGTATACACAATGGTTTATGAGAAGGGGCACGGTGGATATTAGAAAGCTGATTGGCTAACTAAATCCTCAATAGAAGAGGACCATATAAAAATGATAAACAACAGCATTTTAGCATTTGCAAGTTTACTAAAGTTTATATATATATATATATATATATATATATATATATATATATATATATATGTCATTGCCCCAACCCTGTTCTCCATCTTCATTACTGCTATCCTCCATCTCACAGACAAACATCTTCCCTGTGGAGTTCGGATTATGTACAGAACTGACGGGTGACTTTTTAACATCAACAGATTTAGGGCCAAAGGTCGAACAAACACCATATCCATTATGGAGCTACAGTATGCAGACGATAACGCCCTTGTAACCCTCTCAGAACAGGACCGACAGTGTACACTGGTTGCCTTCACGAGGGCGTACAAACAGCTAGGACTAACAATTAATATAAAAAAAACTCAAATCCTCCATCAATCACCACCAAACAGTACTCCAGTCTCACCCCCAAACATCTCCATCGACAACGCTAGACTGGAAAATGTGGACCACTTCCCATACCTAGGCAGCATCCTATCATCAAAAGCCAACATAGATGATGAAATACAGCTGTGCCAGTGGGGCTTTCTCAAGGCTAAGGAAGAGAGTATTTGAGAACCGTGACCTTCTGGCAAAGACCAAAATCATGATATACAAAGCTGTCTTGCTGCCCACTCTTCTCTATGGATCGGAGACCTGGACCACATACAGGAGGCACGTAAAAACCCTGGAGACGTACCACCAAAGATGCTTCCGAAAAATCCTCAGAATCAGTTGGAAGGACCGACGCACCAACATCAGCGTCCTGAGTGAGGCTGACATTCCTACTATCACCGCTACTGTTACTCAACGCCAGCTCAGATGGACTGGTCATGTCCAAATGCCGGATCTCCGCCTCCCAAAACAGATTTTCTACTCTCAGCTTGTTGAAGGAAAGATGAGGTATAAGGACAACATCAAAGTAAATCTAAAGCGGTTTCACATGGACCTTGAGACATGGGAGGACGTGGCTGGGAGCAGGTTGGCATGGAGGAGCGCTGTCCACGAAGGTGCTGCGCTTTATAGCAGTGACCTAAATAAAGCTGCTGAGGATAAACGCAAGCACAGAAAGGAGATTATCAACCAGACACACCCAACCCAACCCCACCACCACTACCTTTATCTGCCCAAATAGCACAAGAAAAATTGGGTCTAGGATAGGGCTCTATGCTCACCTGAGGACCCACAGAAGCCACAACGGAGGACAGTCTTACTCGGACATGAGTGACCGCCGATGTTGATATATATATATATATATATAAAATCAAAATCTAAGTTTTGTCTTTTTCAATTCATGACCCAGAAATAAGATGTCTAAATGTGAGGAGTGAATCTTTGAAAAATTGTATACATAGAATCCTAATAAACTGGGTCAGTAAAAAAGACAAAGCTTAGATTTTGATTAATAAATACTCACTTCCCCAAACATTGAAAGAGTTGAAATTTTTAAAGAAATTTTTGAACAATGACTTGTTTACATCTAACAACTTTCTGTACACAAAATACAAAACATAAAACGCTCTTATTTTCGGATTTTCCTTTCAACTGAGCACTCTGCTGGATTTCTTTTTCCAAAAAGAACTAATCTATATATATATATATATATATATATATATATATATATATATATATATATATATATATATATATATATATATAATACTATTTTTCTATATGCAACACAGATCATCACACACACACACACACACACACACACACACACACACACACACACACACACACACACACACACAGAGTCATTAAGTCTCTTAAATAATTAAAAATAAAATAAATAGTACAAATTACTAATAATAATTAAAAATAAAAATAAATAGAACTAATATACGTACAGCTAGATAAACAAATACTCATGTCGCATATTTGTATCTGTTCTGTTTTCAATTGTCATTGAATAAAATTTAAGAAAGAAAAAAAAAGGATGCAATGACCGTGAATGAAAAACATTGCGAAATAAATTACAAATGCTTGAAACAATTTGACTAAAAAAAGATTCGTTTTTATAAATTGGCTTTTATTAATGATGATGAATGAATTCCAGATATTTAAAATGCATTAATGACATCTTTGATATTCAAAGGAAAATAAACTGAATGAAATTGACACATAACAGTGACATTTTTGCCTGATTGTGCATTATTATTGCACTAAAAGTACACCTTTACTCCTGATCTGAAATAGAACACGTTGCCAAGGACGCTGGGAAAATGGTGGGATCCTTCTACCGCTCCAGAAGATATTTCACTACTGATGCAATTCTCTATCTGTATAAAAGTCAAGTATGTCCAAGGATGGAGTACTGTTGCCACATCTGGGCAGGAGCTGCTAAAAACAGCCTATCCTGCCTTGACAGAGTATAAAATAGACTTCGTAGCTTAGTGAGGGATGCCCTTTTCTCTTCCCTGCAGACTATCTCCCACAGAAGAGACATTGCAAGCCTGTCTACGTTTTATCGTTATTTCCATGGCAAGTGCTCGTCTGAGCTCCAATCTCTCGCCCCCCCCCTCGCCAATCTTTCACAAGAAACACCCATCTGGCTGAAGCTACTGTCAATAATTTTCCCCACTCTTTATCTGTGCCTAAATCCAAATGTAGATTCCATGAGCAGAACTTCTTTCTCAGAAGTGCACGACTGTGGAACCCTCTCCCGTTTGCCTGTTTCCCACCTGACTACAACTTGGATGTCTTCAAGTCCAACATAAACAAATTCCTTACAAACCGCCCTCTTAAGTAAGACACTCTGTCAAATCTCCAATACTAATGATTACTACAATACTATCTCATTGATTACTGTACATGCAATAACCCTTATCCCTGAGTGACCTCCGGGCCTTGATAAGTGGTGACCTCCATGTAAAAAAAAAAAAAAAAAAAAATTTCCTATCTGTCATGGAGTTCAATGGCAAAGGGTAACGAGATGGATGGATTTTCAGTCGAATGATGAAGAATATAATATGAGGATTAAAAATGATGGCAAGTAGATGAAGGAAGCAGGGCCAGTTGACAGGAGAAATCTAAGGTAAACATTGGAGGAAGTGATGAGGATGGACTTAAGAGAAAGATGGATAAAGACCTAGGCAGAGATAGGTTACTGTTGGGATAACACCCTTACAGAGTCTGATGATGGACTATTCCTGATGCCATTTCCAGTAAGCAGGTTCTGCTTTTCAGTTAGTCTGGAACCAAAACTTAGAGGGAGAGAGTCATAACATTACTTGTCCTTTAGTTGAGTGGAGTTCCGACTCAACTAAGATACTTGTCTGTATTTCTGTTTAATAGATTATTCGTTTCAGTGTTTCCGAATCTTCTCGTTATTTCTTTTAACATTTATACCACAAGTTACTTTGGAAGTCAATTTTTAAAAGCCGCACAAAAAATATCAACATGTAAAATGGACGTTAAACCAAAGCTGCTGCTGCTGCTGGTGTTGATGATGATGATGATTTGTTGGCATTCATTTCCCTGATATCTTTCTATTAAGAATGATCTCTAGAAGTATATTGGGTACTTACAGGAAGAACTGCATGAAAGATTTTAACATCCTTAAGTGAAATTGTTTCTGTGGATCGAACTGGGTTTGAACTTGGCACACCCAGGTTGTCAGACTGCATCATTACCGACTGAGCCACCGTCACCTCCCTACTGCTGCTGATGATGATGATGTGAATAAAACTTGATTACTTAGGAGGATGGTTTATGAGAACTATTTGTTGATATTGGATTTGGAGACGACTATGTTGTAGTTTGCAGGGAAGCAGTCTTATTGTGGCATTCCACAGATGGAAAATAAAAAAATAAAATTCATTTGAAAGGAAAACTAACAAAAGAAGCATAACTTGGACTATTACTTTGACTTATTACTAGTGATGGGACGATTCCAATATTTTTCCCCGATTCCAATATAATTTCCGATTCCATACTAAATTTTCGATTCCGATACAATTACTGATTTTGTTTTCAATTCTTTATAAATCTCTAAATATTTAACTATAGAGTGTATTATTTTTCCTGATTATTGTAAAAGCACACGTTAAATGTGCCGATATTTTGTCATGTGTAAAAATACACTTGTGGGGGTGGGGGTGATCTATAGATTTTAGTTTTACTGGTAGTTTAAAATTTATAAATACTTAATCGTTTATCATTAGTACCAGCAGTGAAAGATTTTGCTTTAAACAAAATCACATGAAAAGACAATTAAAAGAATCGGTTTTGGCATCGGAAAATCGGCACAAATTTTTCTGATTCCGATGCCATCAAAAGTTTCGATTTTTCCATTCCCAATTCTGATTAATCATTCCAACATTACTTATTACACTTTCTGTCTCCAAGAAAATCTGGGTTGTCTTTTTACATCACTGAGAAAAAAAAAAAGACCACTCATTTTTTTACAACATTTTGATGAAAATTACAGAATATGTAAAAAAATTAGGAAGATCTGTCTTTTTCTTTACATGAACTTCACTTCTGGAAATCATAAAATGATGTCAATTAATAATCTAATTTATAAAACTCACTATATCTCTGTCTATCTGTCTGTTTGTCTCCATATTTCAAACTCTATCTCTTTTGAAACTAAATGTCGCAGTGTTCAAGTGATTGAAATTTTTATAGACCATTCTTTTATGGGTCTTTAACCAATTAAAATAGTTTTTAAGGGGTCAAAAAAGTGTTAAAATTGAAAAATTCTTATACATTTTGTACATTCATCTTAGTTTGTTTTCAATCAGTTCATGTGCGTCACGTTGATACAGTGGTAACGTCACCGGATTTAAATGCTACAGTTTTGCTTTTGGTTTCGATTCTAGCTGATGGCACCCAAATAGTTTTTTTCTGACTTTTAAAATCACGACTCTATAAGAATATATACAAAATCTGAACAAATTAAAACATCATATTTAAGCGTATTTTACAACCGGGCATAGCTGCTGCTTGATTAACATTTATATTCTAGTCAGTCTTCTTCCTTTAATTCCCTCCCCCCCCCACCCGCCTCCAATTTTCTTATTAATAAGTACAAATTTCTTAGAACTGCACACCTGTGGAACTCTGTTCCGTCTGCCTGCTTCCCTCCGGACTACAACTTGGATGTCTTCAAGTCCAATGTTAACAAATTCCTAATGTACCGCCCCCCCTTAATTAAACACTTCATCAAATCTCCACACTAACATAATGTACTTGCAATAACCCTTATCCCTGAGTGGCTTCCGGGCCTTGATAAGTGGTGATCACTGTGTAAAAAAAAAAAAAAAAAAAAATTTGTTTTCATTGGATTATTTATTCATCATTCATAAAATAAAAAAAAAGGCAATTTATTAAAAAAGCAATATTAATTTTATGTTTTTCATAAGGTTATATACAGCACAATCATGTTGACACACTAGTTCTTGCCAGATCATCGGTTAAGCAACGATGATCCTGGCCAGTACCAGATGGGTAACCATTTGAGAAAGTTAGGCGCTTTATGTACCACGTCTAGTTGTAGAAATGTCCAGATTGGGGGCGCGTTTAATTCATTCGAATGAAGACAGAAAGCAACGGGAAACTACTGTCTTTACTTGTCTTCCTGAGATGACCATGGTGCTTCCCGAGATGACCATGGAGAGCTGTGGTGGCCAACGTTGTTAAAAATAGCAGGGCCGCTGCATGCACGCACATATTTTTTTAATTTTTTGACTGGGAAAAGTGGATGAAGTAAGTTCTGGGAAATTCTGTTATTACTAACCAGTGATCCAATGGAAGAGCAAGTTTCTCAGGCATATGTACACAGTGTGATGATTTATGAAAGTAAAACTTGGACAATGAGGGTTGAGGACAGGTGTTGCATGGAGAGAGATGATATCATAATGATAGGATTGATGTGCAATGTGAGACAGAGAGATTTAGATCCGATGACCTCAGAGGAAGATCAAATTTGGACAGTATAGGGATATACATGCAGAACAAGAGACTACGTTGGTTTGGTTGCATTAAATGATTGTCATGATTGTGGTGAATATTTATGCCTCTTTGGGTATTTCTTTTTTAATTAATAATCTGATTTTTAATTCAATGTATAAAGAAATTTTAGGGTTATTTGACAATAACCTGAGGTATGTAAAAATAGTAAAGAAACCAATATATAACAATTAAATGTTACCAAAGCCAAGATCAATTACTCTTCTACCTACTTGGATAAATGTCACAGTAATATTTATTTGGTGAATTTTTGCCAGGATTTTTATTTTTTTGAGTTTTTGACAGATTCTCAGGACTACAAAAGTAATCAAGGCGTCATCTCTTTTTTCATTTTAACTTAAGCACTCAGCACAACTTGTTGCAGTTTCTTTCTGTCCGAGCAGTGCCCATACTAGACGATTGTTCTGACCATTGTATCCGAAGATATCCTCTTCTCAGCACGATGAGATACAAAACCACAAACAGAATTATTCCTAATTGATTCCATATTACATTTGTCGCCTTCTTTCCTTGACCTCACGTTACCCTGATCAAGGGGTCGGCTGAAGTGGGTTCTTGACCTTGCCCAAGGATCGCCTACAGACTAGCGGGGGGAAAAAAGGCACCTTACTTTTCCTTTGATAGTAGTGCTCTCTCACAAAATTACCAAATTAGTATAAATTTTAAAAATTACGAAAATTGAGTAGAAAAATAGTTACAAGAAAAATCGAATAATGTAGTTTCGTCAGTTTCTTCTGTTGCAGCCAATATCGTATGACATACTGACTTATCTTCCTTGTTTTCAGTTAACTTGCTATTTTTAAAATAGAAAACGGTGAATCAAGAATATACGATAATAATGATTACTTTAGATATAAAAAAATAGTTCTAGCAGATTTTCTATGTGAACATTTTTTTGTAATTTTAAAATTTTATACTAATTTTAACACAACACATAATTACGGAATAGTGATTTACTTGAAATGCATTTTTTAATATTATATTATAATGCACAAGCATCACATTTTCTAAGTTTCAAGTCGGTTTGAGGTATTGTCCTGTGCAATCCACTATCCCAGGCTTTGACATCGCACTCTTTAGGGTTAGTTTATTGCTAATTGCCTGGGGGCGTCTCTACTTGGGAATGCCGACGGAGATCCCCAGGCAATTTTTATTCAGCCAGAATGTTCTTCCTCTATAACACTGGTTTCAAATTCGACTTTTTGACCTTGTGTCACATCTTTCTGCTGTGGGAGGGAGATAAATACATTCAAGGACCTCAACAATCAGGCAAAGGCAAAGTGGATTTTAAAGCCATTCTCCAAATTATAGCAGAAAATTTGAGGAATAACATTCACAGAACATCAAACGAGCTTGGCATGTCAGAGAATTTGGACTACTATTCTCATTTACAAGAACTTGTGACGTAACGGATAAAGTATGAAGTAAAATTCAGTTCTAAGTGACACTTTTCTGGAGATTGAAGGCTCAAGGCAATACTAAGAATACAATTGCAAATTACTTAAAACTTCTACTGACAAAATGATAGCATGCTATTCTTATCAATTAAATAAAAGGTTCCAGTTAAAATTCTGTGCAGATTCCTGTGTTTGACAGAAAGATTTCCAGATTGACAAAATGCATGTGAAGAAGATCAGAGGTAACGAAACGTTTGGAGAACAACTCTCAAGATGAGAACAGTAGTCTGAACAATCCAAAACATCCACATTATCAATCCTCATCTTAAAAAATCAGAAACATGAAAGTTATCAAAATACAAAGCACCTGAAAGATATTGATCAAATATTTTAAGAGACTCCAAAAAATGTCCTTATAAATTCAATCTTCTATTATTTTTTAATTCATCCAGTTTATTTTTTTTTTACCTTATTGTACAATTTTTTTTTAATGATTTTCAAATAAAATTGAGTGGTCACAGGAAATTAATAACAGGTAGTTTGATACTAGTTTTATGTTTAACTCACTTTAAACAAACATTTATTTTTCAGATGTTTCGAATTTGGTACCAATATTGCCGATATAAGAAAATCCATGAAAAGGAGAAATTATTTCCGGGAATTTGCTTTGATCTGGAAAATATATGAAAAACACAAAACTGTTTTCATTAAAACAGAAAAGAACATTCCAACTAATTACAATGGTAATTTATTTGACTGATAAAAACTTTTTTGAGATGTCAATTATGTAAGTGCTTTTGAACATTTGCTAACAAAAGTTGGCTTATTTAAGTAAACCGAAGAAGAGCATCCTATATCTTTAGAAAGCCACCATTCTCCCATGCACAGAGAGTTGTTGTCACATCGGACCTTGTGCATCTACCACTAGTATCTCACGCTTACACAGAGTTTGAAAAAGAGTCTTGAATCTAATACGTCCTGCACTGTCGACGAAGCTCTAACCATCACCACAGTGTCACATCCCAGTGTCTATTTTACATTTTAATCGAATGTGTTCTCATGAACTCTTGTACTCCTATGATGTACAGTAGCACCAAAAAAAAGAAAGTCTACACTTTAAGCTATATTAAATGTAACTGTTTAAACAACCTATACCTCATTTAATTCGCCTTTTATTCCTCTATAATTTTTTAAATTGATGTGAACACTAGGATACTTCAATTAAAAGTCAAATATGAACAGGTAAAATTATTAATAAATAAATAAATAAGTAAATAAAAGGCGAATCAAATGAGGTTGTTTAAACAGTTATGTTCAATTTAACTTAAATTTGCGGTTTTTGAAAAAATGACAAATGCAGACTTTCTTTTTGGCACCACTGTACATACTCCCGACTAACCCGCCAAACAGCAAAATTCCACCGTTTCACTATTGAGGTCCCTAGTTTCTTCCCTCAAATTGCTAGACATTGGAATTCTCTCCCTCTTTCCTACTTCCATGACTGAACTAACCTGAAGAAGTTCAAATGTAATATAAACAGACATTTTGCTGCTCAACTCTCCACAGTCTCCTGTTTGATACAATCCCAAACAGTAGCCCCTTACATTCCAAATGACAATATGCTTTATTTGGGATTAAAAGAGTAAAAAAAGACTTACTTTTAGCTTACAGTCATCAGAGAAGTGTGTTAGAGTGCAGATGGAGTGCCGTTAGAGTGCAAATCGAGTGTTGTCAATTGGAATTGATCAAATCTATTCTTATTAAGATATCTGAAATATATTTTGTCAGTTTTGAAAAGAAAATTAGTCAATTCATTTTAGCAACTAGCATGGCTACCTGTTGTTGCCTGGGAGTATGGGCAACAAAATAGAAGAGTTTGAAAGTGTGTATAACATATTTCTTTTTAAACCACTCTCTACCTCTCTCTATTTGTCTTTCTATATCACTCTCTTCTTCTCTCCCTCACACTATATATTCATATCTCTTCCTTTTCAGATTGCCTTCTTTCTCACCCTTACATATCTCTCTCCCTGTTCACAATCTCCTTAGAGCTGATGACTCGATCAAATCACCTGTTTACAAACCTAAACTGTTTAAGGAGTAGGTAGGCTCTGCCTATTACCCGGCTTCCATACTCCTTCTTTGCCTATAAATCAGAAGCAAAGGCGCGATCACAGGAACTCATTAGAGACGCTCAATGCTTGGTCTTGTTTCCAACTAGGACAATGAATGCTACCCCCCCCTCCACCTTCCTTCCCCACACCCTTTCCTTAAAACTGGGCATTTTGGGGTGCTTGTTTACCATGTATGCTAACATGATTGGACTGGACCACTCTTGTCTGATAGGTTTGAGGGTACCAATTTGACAATTTGTTTGGCTGCTGTATTCCGACTGACAGTACAGATTACCTAACACTTTGATAGCGCTTCGAGCAGCTGCTCTATCATCAGTTGTATAATATTGGGATAGTTGTAGTGCCATGTCACGCATAGAAAGGGACCCTGTACTCATCTACGGTGGGCATTCCTGAGGCCACATTTCTGTGGATGAGGAGTCGGCTGATGGTCTAATTGTGTTGCATGATGGTGGCAATGCACATCCGTTTTGCCTAATATCCCTCATCCTTAACTTAAACTATAAAAATGACAGCTCAATTCAAAATAACAATCAAACCAGACACAAACTTGAACACGCTTCACTTTCTCTCTTGAGGCTTGCATTTAAAAATATCTGTGGATTTAGAACTAATTTAGACAAGGTAGAATAATTTCTAGCAAACTCCCCGGATATCTTAGTGTTAAGTGAAACAAACTTGCACTCCTCTATCTCTTCTAACCATTTTAACATGTCTAGTTATCTTCCACTTTGTCGTAAGGACTTTGACAGACACATGCACTGACTTGAAGTCTATATTCGTAACAACCTCCCCATGACTAGGGAATCTAAACTAGAATCAGACGACCAGACCATCATGTGTTTTAGACTAATTTTACGACATAGTGTTAGCTACTTATGCTTTCTTTATCGCTCTTCCTTGACACAAGATTGTATTCTAATTAATCACATCTCTGACAGTATAGATGTAGCACTCTCTCTAGACACTAGTGCCCAAATACATGTATTTGGTGACTTTAATGTCCACCACAGTAATTGGTTTGACTTCTATAACTACATTGATACAGCTGGTAGCATCACACCTAACTTTTCTATATCCCATTCTTTGACACAGTAACGTTCCTAACCCATCTCCCAGATCATTAGGAACAGCAAGCTTCACTTCTGGACATATTTCTGACCACAGTTCGTGAGAATTTTGTAACAAATGCCTATTGCTCTCTTGGAAATGTTGATCACGCTGTAATAATAATAGACATCACCCTAAACTCTCAACCCAAAGTTGAAGAGCCACTGCTCAAAACGCCAATGATGATAGCTGACAGGGATGCCATCAGGGATCACATCAGAGATGCTCCATGAGGAAATATCTTTTCTCTTCCTACTAAAGAGTGTGCAAATGGAACTACTGAATGGTTCAAAGCGGCATGTGAAGCACATGCAAGTTCTATAGCACACCCCACTCTTCCCAATGGTTTACTTCTACTCACACAGCTGCTGTTGCTCAAAGGCAGCATGCATACTGCAAATTTTTCCAACATAAATCCAGTACAAATAGACAAAAGTTTATAGAAGCTAGAAGTAATTGTAAGAAAGAAACAACCATAGCCAAGAGAGAATATATGAAAACCACCATAAAACACATTGAAACGCAGAAATTAGGAACTCGTGACTTCTGGAAAATCTATATCAGTGTAGTAAATAATGGGCAAGCAACAATTCCCCCACTATCCAACAATCTCAAAGTTGTTTGTACGGTAACCGAGAAGGCTAATCTGCTTGCCCATCGGTTTGTCTGCAACTATACTTTCGACTCAGTAAACCACTCCTTCACAGATTTTCCTGTGCGGACAGAAACAACATTAGATGATCTGGAAATCACCCCTTCTCAGGTGCATGATATCATAAAAAACCTAAACATCTCAAAAACATGTGGACCTGATCTCATCTCGGCTGTACTACTATAAAAAAAATGCTCTGCTAACGTTGCTCCAGTTTTCTCAAAATGTTTCAACAAATGCCTTAATGAATCTTGCTTTCCTGACTGCTGGAAAACCGCTTCTGTGGTACCAGTTTACAAGAATTCTGACGAATGAACTGACCCATTAAATTATTGCCCTATTAGCCTTCTCCCTCTTTTCACCAAAATATTTGAGTCCATAATTAATCAAGCTTTAGTCCACCACCTCACAGCTGCTAAACTTCTGTCCAACAAATACTATGAGTTTAGACAACACCATTCTACTGCAGATATTCTAACTGTAATCATAGATTCTTAGTGATAAGAAGCAAACAATACTGTAACTTTTATTCAATCAACCGTATACATTTATGGGTGCTGTGTTGTAGTATTAAATTATTAAAAAGGAGTTAATATAATGTAAAACAGATAAAACAAAATTTTTTAGTCTGGTGGTCTAAATATCTTTAAAAGTTTTAAATTCATCTGTGGCCATTACTGAATGCAACGTGGCCATAAGGAACACTTTTGTGTCATTCAAGAATGGGCACACCCCACATTAAGTACGACTTTGTGTCATGTTCAGCCTTCATGAAGATACAATTAAATAGATGGTCATTTCTGTAAAAAATAATTTTTTTTCTGCAATACTTTTTCATGTTTTTTTTTTGTATCTATTTAATCTGTCAGGCTTTAATCTGTGATCTCTGGGAAAGATTAGATCTGAACAATATAAGGAGATGTGGTCAGAACAGGAGACTTTGATGATGTGGTCATGTTGAAAGAATAGATGAGTGTCCTAGAGTTAGAAGTAGAACAGTTGACAGAGCAGGCTCATTTCACAGAAGTAAATAAAGACCTAGGGAGTGTTCTTGCTGTTATTATCATTGCTGTTGTTGTTTAAGAAATGCCGAAAATTTGACAAAGGTTCTGAGACTGTTGGAGTGCCTAGGTAAAAATTTTCACTATTTAAAAGTAGATAATAATAATATAATAATAATAATATAAACCTACTTAAGCAAGAAGATTGGATATTGTGTGTCAGAAGCAGAAATGTACCATTGAATTCCTGGCAAAAGTGCATTGAGAATGATGGTGACTATGTAGAAATAAGTTCTGGGGCACAAAAGGTCGCTCATTTTAATGGTATATCTCTTGTCTTTATAGCCTTTCAACTTTTTGAGTAAAAAAAATAGGAGACTATCAAATTTATCAATATCGAATTTCGGTGCTCTGTTAGTAGTATGACACCAAACTGAAAAATGAATCTGGAACGCTGGTGACATCTACAGCGAAGATGTTGGATTTTGCTGCTTGTTGGGTTGAGGATATTTACATCAACAGGGCGCCAGTGCTGTGAGTTCATCAGAGCACATTCGATGGAAATATTTGTAAAATAATATGGAAACTAGGACGAGATACAGCAACTTATAAAAACTTTTTCTTTTAACAATTATAAGAAACCTTCTCAACTACTGATTGTCATGACTAATAATTAGAGCTATGACAACAGCATATTCTTTTTTTATTTTGACTCTTGAGTATATCAGTTAATATCTTATATGTTTTTATCTAAAATGATATGGTTCTTAATTGATTAACTGTGTCTAATTGTGCCAGATATATACTCGAGTCAAAACAATGAAAAGAATATTCTGTTGTCATAGCCCTAATAATGATACACTGCCTGAAAGTTTTTCATTCAAACTTCTTGGCTTAACATTCACAGGCAACATGAATTTGAAAAAATACATTGAGGATATTGCCACGGTTGCTGCAAAGCAGGTGAGCTCTCTCTCCCAAGTTAGAAAGTTGCTCACACCTGAGTATCTTATATCTCTACTAGACCACCATTCGCCCATGCATGGAGTGTTGCTACCACCTCTGGGCTGGTGCATCTGCTACTAGTCTCACACTCTTAGACAGGATCCAAAAAGGTCTCTAATCCGACAGATCCCGCGCTATCAGCCATACTCAAACCCCTGTCCCTATCACTGAAATGTTGCATCCATCTACCTGTTCTAAAAATACTTTAATGAAATGTTCTCTGATGAACTGAAGACACTTGTAGCCCCTCGATGTAAATAACCCCAACTAACCCTTACATTGTAGATACATAGATGCCAAAAAAGCTGTGTAGTTTCTTTTTTCCAACTGTTAGACTTTGGAATTCCATCCTGGGTATCTGCTTCCCTGACTGTACAGACTTGCAGAAGTTTAAGTTTAGTATGAATAAACATCTTGCTGCTCAATTCCTTATATAGTATCCCCGTAGATTTGGTCCCACATAGTAGCCCCTTACGTCCAAGTGGCACTGTATCCTGGTTGGGGTGAAATAACAGTAAAAGAAAAAAATAAATCTAAAGATTTTATTTGGCCATCATGCTTTCAGTATCTTATATTTTAGTCCAAATTAGATTTTTAACTTCATATTGCTTAGCATCTTGTTTTAACTTAAAGAAATCAAATCTACGGAAAATGACATAAATATTTATTAACGTATAACAAAATAAATCAACAAATTTGATGTCAGTTTGTGGCATTAAAAATTTTGGTATTCAAATTTTAGCATTAAAAATGACAATCTTTCATATTCAAACAAATGTTTAAAATATATCAAAGCACAGAATTTGGCTGTACGTTTTGAAACTCCAAAATTGTAGAGAAAGATCTCGAAAACAATGTGAATGCAAAACACGATAAATCCAATTTCTTTAAATTGAAACATTCAAAAAGTAAACAAGAAAACATAAAATCTGTACTTTTGATAATCAAAATGAAATTATGACAATATCACGTGCTGTAAAACATGATTTCATGGTGTGGTAAAGCTTTGAAATACAACACTTTTCTAATTTTTAAAATGATATTCATCATTTAGATTCTTCACTTTTTCCAAATCAACATAAAATTGTCAATATTTCTTCAACCAGTGATCCATATCAGTCCAAATGCTTCCAACTGTGATTTATGGAACAAACCGAAGCAATTTACGATTTAAAAAACATGAAAAAATATAAAAAGACAGATGATACTAAAGCATACAACTACGAAAACCAAAATTAATTTAACCATAGGTATAACAGGTGTGCAATCTCCTCCTATATATGTGTGTACAGCATAATCCTGTTGACACACCGGTTCTCGTTAGATCACCGGAATTAAATAACATTGAACCTGGTTAGTATCAGATGGGTGACCAATTTGGGAATTCCAGGCACTGAATGTAGGAGAACATCAACACCTCCCTGCAAGATTTGCAAAAACCTAATGTCGTCCTCTTCCCTAACGGGGATATTACATGTAACTTGGGATCACTTGTGAATTTCATATGCGTTTGGAACTTCCTCCTTTGGAGGAAGCCGGTTAAACCTACATAGGGATTGTGGCGTTCCCATCTTTTTTCCAATCTCTCTCTAAATTAATTTTGCATGCCCCTAAATAGTCTGCAATAGCTCAAATAAATGCAAAAAAAAAATGCACCCTTTTTAGTAAAACTACATCCCTTAACTCCTTTCAACATTTTGTCCTTTTGTCATCACATTCCATGTGCAATGTTTCTGACAAAGGGGGAAAATTGATGTTTTCTATCCATCTAATACAGGGTGACCCCAAAAAAAACGGGCTCCAACAACTATGGAAGGCAGTAATTACTGAAGATGCAGTTAAAAGACTCAGCATACCTATTACGTCGCGACCACGATGAAGGCCATAGGAATAGTTGCCGAAACGTCTTAAAACAACAACCATGAAGATGAAGTTAACAGTCCACAAATAAATAAATAAATAGTCAAATTACTTATCTCTTAGTGTTTTGTCTGAATGAAATGAAACTTTGGTCATAACTATTTTATTATATTAAAAACATCACATCAAAACACTAGGGTCTTTGGCCTTTTTTTCTCCGTTCTACAGCATATGTTCTAGATGGCCTCCATTTAGCTTTTGTTTTTTTGGGGTCAGCCTGTACTTATTGTTGCTTAGTTTTTGGACTTTGAAGTACTATTTATTTTTGTAGTCATTTACATCAAGTAGTTTCATACTTTGCCTGGAGCAATTTCTATTAAAAAATTGTGTTTTACAGAAAAATAAAAATGTAGGAAGATTTTCTCTTTTGACTAAGAGAAGGTATTGCTAAGGTGTTCTAGGGCTAGGGTTATTGTTTAAAAAAAAAAAAACTTTAGCCCCTCAAAAGAGAAATAAAATTGAGAAAACTTCATAAAAAAGAAAAAGTTGATTCACTCTGAACAAAGTTATTAAATCTATTTTTACATAAAGAAGTGTGTGTATGTGTGTGTGAGGAGGGGGTTGACTCATGAAAAAAAAGAAAAAAAAATGTTTTATTTAATGTTGTACTAATTGACTGTTTAGTGATGACTTGGCCAATTCTATAAATCGTAATCAAAAACGTTTAGGTCATTATGGATCTCTGGTTGTAAGAAATACAATTTGTCTTAAGAATAAATATCACAGAATGAAGAAACAAATCCAAGATGTTTTTATTGAACCAAATTTTAAATAGCAGAACACTCACCTAAAACAGGTAAATCGAGTTCAAACTAAAGAAACCAAGATGAATAAATCTAATGTTTTTGCGATGCTTTAGTAAATGATAATTCTATCCCAGCTATGTTGTTATCAGAAATTTCTGTGTCCATCATATTGTTTGTGCCTCGTAAATTTTGAAAGTAAAAGAAAACATCTTTTACTTTATCCACATCTGTATCCAGTTTCCGTGGAATGCAGATGGATCCTTTACATTTTTCAAAATCGACCATACGTAAATCGATGCTTGGGAAATGAATCTCAATGAACCTTTCGAATTTCGAAGTCGGGAAGAGTGCATCATCAGCTGCTGCTGCTTTTAAAATGTATTGATCTTCCGCAAAAGTGTAAAGAGGAGTCGGCGGTGTATACTCCTGGGACATTTCAGTGATTGCTTCATTCTCCCAAATCAGGAAATCGATGTAATTTTGCAAAATGAAAAGTCCTTTGATGACACCGTTTATTGATTTTGGTATTTGGAAATCATGGAAGATTGCATTTTCTCTGTTACAGTCAACCAAATTTGTATTTTTTTCTAAAAGCTGGGTCACTTGAGGATAATTTTTATTGTTCCCTGGGTTAAAATTGTAGCATTCTAATGACGAGTTATTTGAAAAGGCTGATGTTTCTGCTGTTGAGATGAAGCTTTCTGGAAGTCGATCTACGGGCATTCTTATCATGGTCTCTTTTGGATGTGTATTGGTTGTAACGTTCGATAGAGTAGAACCCATTTGGGGTGGACCTTGGTTTGGAATAACCGGAAACGGTGCAGCTGGAGATTGTAATATAGAATGCATGAAGTAACCGCCTTGTGGTTGGTTTTGGATTAAATGACCAGGCATTAAATTACTGTCAGAGACTTGTGTCATCAGTTCAGGTATTGTACCGTTTTCATGAACAGGTTGATTCTGACCCCAGCATATTGCAGATGACTGAGGAATAGGCTGGTATGGGTAAGATTCCATTGAGTTGTCATATGTTATTTCTGGCCTACGATAAAGGTAAGAAGGGATGTTTGGTTGCGGGGGTCTTGGTGGACCCATCATCATTGGTGCATGAAAATCATGGCTTGTATTTTGTGGTACAAAGTTATTGTAATGTTGCTTATGACCAAAAGGTTCAGTAGTCATGAAACTGTCATAGTCTTGCGGCGATTGAGTTTGTATTGGAAACCACATTTTTTCTATTTGAGGAAGAGTTTGGATAACTTCAGGATGGCTTTTACTCTTTAGGCAGGGATCATTATGCATATAATTTGGTATTTCCAAATTTTCATTGTTGTTAACTGTGGACTTTATACATTCTAACGGCGCCTGGCTCAACTGTTTATCTGTGTTATTTTGGGTTTGAGTTGAAATAGTTTCCAATGTTTTAGGACTGGTCCCCTGTAATATTTTATCATTTACACAAGAAGTCTGTGATATGTTATTATTTTGCGGATATAAAGAATTGTTCTGCGAAACCAGTTTGCTAAGATCCATACATGTGGAGGAATAATCAGTAATATTTGGCATAGGCGAGTTGAGAACCCGTCTGTTGGCTGGATATATGTCAGAATTAGAAAGGTTATGGTTTCTAGGTGACTTCCTGGTGGGCACCGACTGGGGTGAGTGGGTAGGATCATATTCTTTTTTAACTGAGTTCTTTGAACCGTTATTATCAGAGTTTGTCTCATTGTTATAGTTGTGTTCAGGGTGCGTCACTTCTGCCAGTTGCCATTCTTTTTGGCTTGACTCCAGGTAAGTTAACTTCCAATGCTTTTTCCTGTCGATTGTAGGGCTCAGCTTTTCTTGCTTCACCTTTATCTCCTTCAAAGGCAATTCGCTATCGCTCTTCAGCATGGATTGACTCAGTGGGGTTTTCTTGAACACATCAGACTCTTCAACATTTTTGATTTTCGGAACTGGACACAAGTTTTTTACAGAATAAGAATGGTCAGAATGAAAGTTTGTTTTCAAGGTGTTTTCCAATCTGGTTTTTGATGCAGGAGGACGTTGAGGTACTGCAGTGCTTGATGAAGAAGTATCCAATGCAGCATCTTTGTCATCCGGATTCTTTTGATGAAACTTCTTTGAAGACCGTAGCACTTGATGACCTTGTGATTTTTGTTTGCATCTTTTCATCATAGATTCTGTAAAAAAAAATATAAAATCAAATGAATCAATGTTCTTGGACACAAACTGAAAAATCGATATATTATTAGAAATTGATGATGTTGATTGTTATCTTGATTTTTTTTATTGGAATCCTTTTTAAGATGAGTAATTTGTATATTTATTTATTTGCGGACTGTTATCGTCATCTTTATAGTTGTTGTTTCATAATGTTTCGGCCAACTATTTCTACGGCATTCGTCAAGTGGTTAATGGCAACAGGATAGGAATGTTGAGTCTCTTAACTGTAGCTTCAATAATTACTGCCTTCCATAGTTGTTGCATCTCACCAGTTTTGGCCAACTAATCCTCTGGCTGGCTTTGGGTAGGATCAAAACTACTATCTTCAGATAATGCTCACCTAGAACCATAGAGATTGAACACTTCTATCCACTGCGCCACAGGTTCTGATAGCATTCCTATCACATTGCAGTTATTCATCAGACGAAGGTCAGAGAAATAGTTGGCTGAAACATATTGAAACAACTATGAAGATGAGAATAAGTCTGCAAATAAATAAATAGTTACTTTGCTTGTTTTTTATTTTGTTGACATTCCGTCTCTACATGAATGTTTAAATGGTCAGAGGAAAAAGGAATAACAAACTAAATGAAATGCTTAAAAAAAAAAAAAATTTGCTAATATATATATACATCATTCAAACATGAAATTTCAATTTTAGTTCAGTAAAACAAAAGTTATGATAAATTTACTGGTGTTCAAAATCATAAAAAACGTTGCAACTACTGTTGCTACCAATTCACCGCTCTCACGAAAAGAGAAGTAACAAGTGAAACAGACAGAATGAAAGCATGAAAGGGAGATATTTGAGAGGATTTTATTGAAAGCAGACGAATGCTGCACATTGTTATTACATATGTGTATGTTATGCTTATAAGGGCAAAAAAATAAGACTCAAATTAAACAAAAAACAAGTGAATTTACTGGAAGCCTGGAAAAATCATGGATTACAATATTAATATTGCAGCATTAAGAAATTTTTTAAAAATTCAGTCTATAGCATTATATTATCAATTTTTAATGCTGCGATATTTTTATTTTCAGTATATATTATGTCAACATGAAATCCCTCCTTTATCCATGTTAAGAATGGCTTTCTAAATAGAAAGTCATTCTTAACATGGGGAAGGGGAAAATCGCACTTAGAATTTATCATCTTATCATTTTTACATCAGCATTTTACAGCTGCTTACATAATCTGTCATAGAATTCCAATGCAAAGTTGTTGGAGATCGGGTAGTAAACTGGACAAGAACCAATATACAAGACGACAAATGACCTGTTTGGTCAGTATTTGTTATGTTCTCTCCCTCCCTTCCTCTTTTCCTTTTTCTTCCCCTTTCTGCTCCTAATAACATTACATGGTCCCTATTTATCTGCCTCCATATGCAAATAAAATTAGAGACAACGTGGAGAAACTCGGAGTAGTGTTAAATAAGGGGTGACTCAACCTCCTCAAATTGGGGCCTTACCACTTGGTGCAGTTTTGTGTCATGCCACATTGAAAGATTGGATGAAAGGTTTTGGGTTAGCAGATGAAGAACAATTGAGGTAGCAGGCTCTGGCGATAAGAGAAGGTCAAGGAAAACATGGGTAGTGTTGATAATAACTGACTTGAGAGAAAAACAGGATAAAGACCTGGCCAGAGATAGGTTAGTTTGCAAGTCAATTTATAAAAGCTGTGCAATGCATGCCAGCATAAAAAAACAGATGTTAAACAAAAGATGACGATGATGATGATGACTATTATGATGATGATTATGTTGATAATGATGACGACGACAATGATGATGATGATTACGATGATTCAGAACAGTTGAAAGGAATTTGAATAATGACTAATTATCCTGTTTAGGACTCAATCTGTGGCAATTTCACGTCAACATCTACTGATAGGTTATGTAAGCACCCAAAAGATGCTGAAGCGATTAGCCAATCAGCTGTCAGAAAACATGTTTCAATGAAAGTGTGAAAGTCATTAAATCAACAAATATATTTTAAACCAAAAATGACTTTCAACATTCTATATAAACGTGGAAACCCCTCTTTCCCCATGTTAAGATTAGCTTTCTAAATAGGAACCTATTTTTAACATGAAGGAGGCAGGGGGTACGTTTTAAATTAATTGTCTAGCAGTTTTTGCTTTGGTATCTTCTGGCTGATGCAAAGTTGCCGAAAATTAGGTTGTTAACTGGATAAGTAGTTAATGGGGTTGGGAAACAACGTAGGCAGCACAAAAAGGCAGAAATGACTGCAAAAAAACAGAGGTGATCGATTGTATCAGATAAGGACTCTATGTTGGGAAAATGTCAGGTATGTAGCTAATTTGACTATACAGTTTGTATAGTCAAACTAAAGAGAAACAAATCAGAAACTCATAGTATTAAAGTATTAAGTAGGTTTCATGCTGGATCCAGCTCTCCTCCTGATCTTCATCATTGATCTCCCAAATCACATTCTTAGATTATTCATAGACATTTATGCAGGCGACACGAAAATCTATGACAACACTTCAAGAGCCCCTAATGACCAAGATCTTTCTGATTTTCTCTCTTCTTATCTTGAGAAAATATTGCAATGGGGAAAAGGTGGCTAATTAATTTTAATGCATTGAAAACCAAGCTTCTCTCTTTTCATCATAATCGCTCTGACCTCCATCATGCACCAATTGAAATAAATGGCTCTCATCTTGGGAAAGCTCTATGTCTTGACAAGCTTCTGAAACTGACCTTCACCCTTGATCCAAAATGGAACACATACATTAAATCTGTTGCCAAGATCGCTGGAAAAATGGTTAGATCACTCTTCTGTTCCAGTAGATATGGACAGTTAGCAAGTCCATTTCATGAAATTATTCATTCATCAAATGTTTCTCTCTGTAAATTGATCATATTATTTGCAATTTGCAAATGCTGGTCAAGTGTCAGTCTCTTTATGATGAATTGCCAAACAAAGCTGAACTTAAAATAACTGATAGTGGCCAAATAGCCAAATCATCAATCAAGGAATAAAAAGTTATCAATGTTTGGTCAGCATATTCCAGCAGTTTACATAAACTGCCAAAAAGGTGCTGAAACGTTTAGCCAACAATTTGCAAGTATGATAGAAATATATGGTGGAAAATCCAATAATATTTTTTAAATTGGTTAAAGTCAACATCTCCAACCTGCACAGGATTGAAAAGGAATAGGTAAAAAAAAAAAGAAAGATGTTTGTGCCATTTACAGATTGTGCTATTTTTTTTATACGATTTTCAAATCAAATTTAATTTTAATAGTATCTTTTGTTTATTAAATTAAAGAAAGCCTCGCCCACATGGTAAGAATGGTTTTCTAAATAATAACGTTAATATTTCTGCATGGTCCATAAACTGCACGAGTACAAAAAAAATCATTAAAAAAAAATAGTTAACCATCAATAGTTGCACTATATTTTCTTCATAACAAAAAAAATAAATATTTATAAAACTTACCATATGCCGAGTGTTTTTTTCCTTGATTTTATCTTTTTCCTTTACTGTTTTTTTTCTTTCTTTTTTTTTTTTTTATTACATTTTCACCCCAAACAAGGCACATTGCCACTTTGGTGTACTATCAGGGGAAACCTACTGGGGTACTATGTAGGGATTAGGGCAACGAGATGTTGGTTCACGTTGCACTTGAACTTATGCATGTCAGTACAGTTGGGGAAGCAGTGACCTGGAATGGAATTCCAGAGTCTAGCAGTTCTGGGGAAGAAACTACTGGAGTAGAAAGATCTTTTACATCTAGGGATCTCTACAGTGTGGGGGTGGGATTTTGCAGCTTGTCGGGTCTGTCGAGGGTGTTCACGTCGTGGGGGCACAAGTGCTTGCAGTTCATCAGAGCATTCACCATTATAATACTTGTAGAACAGGCAGAGGGATGCAATGTTTCGACGATGGGACAGAGGCTGAAGCTTAGATGCCAGTTTAGGGCCTATCAGATTTGCGACTCTCTTTTGAACTCTGTCAAGGAGCGAGAGACTAGTAGCCGATGCACCAGCCCAAATATGACAGCAATACTCTATACATGGGCGAATAGTGGCCTTATAGAGGTACAGGATACTTTCGGGTGTTAGAAGTTTTCTAGCACGGTAGAGAGAGCCCATCTTCCTCGCAGCGGCCCTGGCAATGCCCTCGATGTAATTGTTCCAACTCATGTTTCCTGTGAACGTTAGGCCAAGGAGCTTGAGAGACGTACTCTCAGATAAAGAGTCGTTGGCCATTGCTATAGGTGGTAGAGAAGGTTTCTTGTAATTATTGAATGAAACCAGTTTTGTCTTGGCGGCATTGAACGTGACCATCCATTTTTGTCCCCATTCCACTACTGATTAGAGGTCATCCTTTAGTGTTTCTGCCATTACTTTAGATATATGTTCATTTGTTTTCCTGTCGTGCCTGCTATAGAGTGTGGTGTCATCAGCATATATACCCATCTCAGAGGCAATTTTGTCGGGGAGGTCATTTATGAATATCAGGAACAGCAGAGGTCCAAGGATAGATCCCTGGGGCACTCTCGCATTTATATCATATTGTTTAGATGTACGACCGTCGAGGACAACCTGGATTTTTCTCTTATCTAAGAAGGATTTAATTATGTTAAGTATTCTACCAGTGATACCGTAAGATCTAATCTTCCTGAGAAGACCCTCATGCCATACCCTGTCAAAAGCCTTAGATATATCTAGAGCTACCGCTCTGCTCTCTCCCGCTTTGTCCAGTGAATGGTATATGCATTCAGAGATTACAGTGAGGATGTTTTAAAGTTTCTTTGACTTTTTCATTAATTTTTTATATTTTCTTTGTAACAACAAAAACAAGATACCATACAATGACCTTTTTCTTCCATATTCATATATTTTTTTTAAATTTTGACATTTTTCTAGTGTTTTAACATTGGCCAGCATTCCCCCGCCCCACCCCCAAAAGATGAATTTTCATTCAGCACCTTCTGGCTTTTTACATAACCTGCCAGAATATGTTAACGATAACGTGGTCCATATTCTGCATTAATACTGCATTTTTCCCCTTTATATTTACCCCAAATAAGGCAAATTACCACTGAGACATAAGTGACCGCTGTGAATTAGAATACCATACTTACAGGGACACTCTAAGTGGGGAGCTGAGCAGCAAGATGTCTGTTTACATTACATTTACATTGCTGCATGTTAGTACAGCCAGGAAATAGGTAAGAAATTCCAAAGTCTAGCAGTTCAGAGTAGAAAGCTCTCTAGCATCCGGGTACTTCTACAATGGAGGGGTGGAATTTTGCTGCTTGCCAGGCCAGTCAGAAGTATTTACGGCGAGGGGGCACATATGTTATGAGTTTATTAGAGCACATTCTATTAAATTACTTGTAAAAAAAGTACAGGGATGCAACATTGCATCGATGACACAGGAGTTAGAGCTTGGTTGACAGTGTGGGACTTAGTTGATTGAAAATTCTTTTTTGAACTCTGTTCAATAGAAAGAGACTAACGATAAATGCACCAGCTTAGATGTGACAACAATAGTTCATGCGATGGCAAATTGTGGCTTTTTAGAGATAAAGGATACTGTCAGGTGCAAGCATTTTTCAAGCATGGTAAATGGAACCTACCCTCTTTGCAGCAGTCTTGGCAATATCTTCTTAGTTTCAGTGTCCACTCAGTCCCAGAATGCTAGTACATGCAACACTCATTGATGAGTTAAATAGAAACCGTCATTTATAAAATGTTTACAAAACATTTTCTTTTTACTTGGGAGTCACCGTTTATCAAGGCTTGAGGGCCACTTCAGGATAAAGGTTAATAAGTCCAGGTAAATGATGAGACAACATGACCAGGAATGGTGGAACTTGGTAGGGCTTAAGTACGGCTCAACAAGGACTTATTTACATGAGACTTGAAAACGACCGTGTTATAGTAAGTTGGGAAGCAGCCCCACACTATTATGTTTCACAGATGGATAATTCTAGGAAAGAAACTCTGCTTGTGGAATTTTTGTTTAGTTTTAGGAACAAATAGGGAGCGAGGGAAATTGTTGACTGTTCTTGTAGCAAGATGAGTATTTGTTATGATTGTTCTGTGGAGGTGGGGTGGGGATAGTTGAAGCTCAGTCGAGTATCTACCACAAAAGTAACGATAGAGCAACGTCTCTTCTGTGAGAAAGAGGAAGTAGGAAGGTGAAAAGGTACAGGCCCACTAGATTTCAAAGACGGTTTTGTACTGTGTGAAGGCAGGAAAAGGTGCTCTGAGCAACTCCCCCTCAGATATGACAACAGTACTTCATCTTAGGGTGTATTTGACTCTCGTACAAGTAGAGGGTTGCGTTGGGAGTGAGATACTTTCTGGAGTGGTGGAATGATCCAACCATTTTACTCACAAGCCAATTGTATACAAAACATATGTACAGTTTCGGTATGCCATAAAACCTAAAAAGCTGTGCAAACTAACCTTTTTAATATATGGTAAATAGAACATATTTATGTGTTTAAAAGTTAACACTGGTTAATTAAATAAAAGAAATATCGTCAGTATTGTAATACATCTAAAACCAAGCTTCTATCTTTGCATCATCGACACTCTGATCTCCATTTAGCATCAATTGAAATGAATGGCTCTCGTCTTGGGGAGGCCCCATATTTTGACAAGTTTCTAGATCCGACCTTTACTTCTGATCTGAAGTGGAACACACACATCAAATCTGTTGCAGAGGTTGCACCGCTCCAGTAGATATCTCACTGCCAATGCAATTCTCTATCTCTATAAGAATAGAGTACTGCTGCCACATCTGGGTAGGAGCTTACTCTGCCTTGACAGAGTTCAAAATAGACTTCGTAGAAGACGCTCTTTCCTCTTTCCTGCAATCTCTTTCCCATAAAATAGATGTTGCGAGCCTGTCTCTGCTTTATCGTTATTTTCATGATCATTGCTCGTCTGAGCTCCAATCTATGGTTCCCCCTCACCAAACTTTCACGAAAAACACTCATCTAGTTGAAACCACTATCAATAATTTCCTCCACTTCACTCTTTATCTGTGCCTAAACCTAAACGTAGATTCCATGAACAATGCTCCTTTCTTAGAATTGCACACCTGTGGAACTCTCTTCCGTTTCCCGGCTTTCCAACTGATTAAAATATGACCCTCTTCAAGTCCAATGCAAACAAATTCTTGACGAGTCACCCCCTTAAGTAATCCAATTTGCCAAATTTCCACTAATAACGATTACTATGATATTGTCGCATATACTCATTAACTCTTATCCCCGAGTGGCCTCTGGGCCTTGATAAGTGGTGACTCCTTTGTAAAAAAAAAATATTCCAAAAGATGTTGAACAAAAACCTTGTGTTTTTTTTCTTGGACAAATGCTGGTCAATTCTTAAGAAGGTGCTATGCAGGTTACAGACTGCACTGAAATAATAACAGAAAGTCATTCTTCTTAACATGAGGAGGGAGAGGTTTGTTAACTATTTTGTATTTCCACCTAACAATTTAATAAACAAAAGACAACCTTAAAAACGTAAAAACAAAAGATACTGTTTGGCAATTGCTGGCTTTTTTTTTTTTTTACAAAGGAATCACCACTTATTAAGGTCCGGAGGCCACTCGGGGATAAGGGTTAATGAGTGTACGGTAGTCAATGGGAAAATATCGTAGTAATCGATAGTAGTGGAAATTTGTTAAATTGGAATACTTAAGGGGATGGCTCATCAAGAATTTGTTCACATTGAACTTGAAGACAACCATATTATAGTCAGCTGGAAAGCAGAGAAATGGAAGAGTATTCCACAGGCATGCAGTTCTCAGAAAGAACCTTTGTTCATGGAATCTACGTTTAGGTTTAGGCACAGATAAAGAGTGGCGAAAATTATTGACAGTGGTTTTGCAAGACAAGTGCTTTTCATGAAAGTTTGGCAAGGGGTGAAACCATAGAGTGGCACTCAGACGAGCTGCAATATAATTAGCTGAGCATTTTGGCACTTTTGGCTATTTGGATAACCTGTCCGGAATACACCGATGATAATGTGGTGCCTATTTTGCATAAGTTCCAAAGTGTCTTATCAATCTATATAATACTAAAAGTCTATGGATCTTGTATGTTTGCAATCAGATTTCCGGTTTTCAACATCCGGTTGCGCATGCGTAAATAGCAACGTCTTCAATCCGTTATTCCAATTCCGGAATTTTTATATCGCTTTTAATACAAACAATTTCATTTAATTTGATCAAATAGTTATTTATATATACAAATAATACATAGATTCATAGATAATTATAATATATATTATAAAATCTATTTATCTATGAATCTATTAATAATATGAAATATTACCCTATACAATTTATGGAAAGAAAACACCTCTTACTTTCCCTCTAATAGATTTCAACACTCCTACTCCCTCTGTTTTCGTTACGTACGCGAGAAAAAGGGAGCGATGTAAAACTGGATAGAGTTATCCCCCTTAACTAATGCAGACCTTTTTACTAGAGGGCGTTATTACAAAAAAATTTCTTTTTCTTCTTCCCATGTTTTTTAAAGTCGTCTGCTTACATTTCTGCTTACATTTCCAAACGGAAAGCTGAATCGGTAAATGCACACATTTCTATTACATTAAATAGTGTTTTCCTTTACACAATGGGTACTGAATGTTTGCTTAAATTAAATGAAAAAAGTTACATTTTATTTTCATTTTCTATTTAAAAAGCCATTATTAACATGTGGAGAGTGTTTTTTTTATTATTCTGTACTTTCAACTAACAATTTCATTTAAAAGATGATATATCAAAATTTGAATTTAACTATAATAAGGATTATGATACCTGTTCAGTGCATATTTACCTATAAGTATGACCAACCACTTATAATTCAGTAACTGTAATTTAAAAAAAAATAACAATTATAATAAACAGAACGACTCATAGAAATCTATCTATATTCTTTTTTCATTTTAATATACTTTCATAGAAATGCTTCTGTTATGTAAAAAAAAACTATTTTCTTTATGCCACAAGTGTCACGCTCATACATGAATTCCATAGCTAATATAACGTACTGACCCAACGGGTCACGGGTGGTCTAGTAAATTCTAAAACTAAAAAATCTTAAATCTCATGAGAGAAACTTGAACATCAAAACAGCAATAACTCATAAAGTCACACTAAATTCATTTATTTATTTAATACCTTTTAGGCATGTGCTCGACTGAGCTTCAATCTATGGTTGGTCACCTTATAGAACATTCACAGGAAACTGTGCAGTTTATTTATTTATTTGTGGACTGTTATCCTCATTGTCATCATCTTCATCTTCTGGGCCAGTGGCACAATGGATAGAGGTATTAGTCTCTACAATTCCAGGTGAGCATTGTCTGAAAATAACAGTCACAATCCTTCCTCAAAGCAGGCCAGAGGATTGTTGGCCAAAACGTGGTGAGACAACAACAACTATGGAAGGCAGTAATTACTGAGGATACAATTAAAAGACTCAGCATTTCTATACTGTTATGGTTAACCACCTGAAGAAGGCAAAAGGAATAGTTGGCCGAAACGTGGCGAAACAACAGCAACTATGAAGACAAGGATAACAATCCGCAAATAAATAAATAAACAAATTACTCATCTCAAAAGAATTCCAATAAAATATGTTATAAAACTGTATGGCTACGACTACTGCCAACAATTTTCTTTACTCTCTATCTATACCAAAAACTACACAAAATGTCATGAGCAAAGTTTCTTTCCTAGAGCTGCCTGTCTGTGGAACACAATATCATGGGCCTGCTTCCCAACTAACAATAAAATGGTCATTTTCAAGTCTAACATAAGCAAATTCTTGTTGAACCGTCCTAATAAATAATTAATTTCTGACCAATTTCTACCATTATTGTTTATCATGGTGTTCACTCAATTAACACTTATCCTTGAGTTGACTCTGGGCCTTGATAAGCGGTGACTTCCCTGTAAAAAAAACAAAACAAAACAAAACAAAAACAAGCTCTTGTGCTGCATGTGAGATGACGCCACAAAAAAAAGTGAAGCAATGATGAATGTGAGAAGAGTGAAGGGCCAACGTTGCCTTCACATTTTCGCCAAGTTTCAGAAAAACCTAATGAATGGGGCAAAAGTTATGGGGTAAAAAGTGCCATTTTTTGCAATTTGGGGGCATTTGTGACCCCTTTTGAACTCCTGGGAATGCCGAATCCCAGTGAAAATGGACAAATGATGCAGTTTCACGCTTTAAGACATGTATATTTGAATACAAGTATTTTAGTGGTGAATGCTCTGATGAACTGCAATCACTTGTGCCCCCACGACGCGAGCACCCTCGACAAACCCGACAGGCTACTAGATCCCACCCCCACACTGTAGAGGTCCCTAGATGTAAAAGATCTTTTTACTCCAATAGTTTCTTCCCCAGAACCGCAAGACTCTGGAATTCCATTCCAGGTCCCTGCTTCCCCAACAGTACTGACGTGCAGAAGTTCAAGTGTAACGTGAACCGACACCTTGCTGCCCAAATCCCTACATAGTACCCCAGTAGTTGTTGCCCCTGATAGTAGCCCCCTACACCAAAGTGGCAATTTGCCTTGTTTGGGGTGAAAATGTAATAAAAAAAAAAAAAAAAAAAAAAAAAAAATTCAGCACCATGGAAAACTACTATACAGACATACATATCAAGTTCTTGAGTAATATGAAAAAGAGCTCCAAAAAAGCATGTTTTTTTAGCCCTAAAAGTCCCAGAGGGATGCGAACAAAAATTTTGCCAGCATCACCCATACTGAATTAATATTAAGAACAATGGCCTCCACATTTTGGCCAAGTTTTAGGAAAATCTAATGGATGGATCAAACGCTATGGGGCAAAAAGTGTCACTTTTGGCAATTTGGGGGCATTTTTTACCTCTTTTGAGACCCTGGGGACGCTGAATCCCAGTGTAAATGGATAACAGTGCAGTTTCAGGGCTTAATGCATGTATATTTAAGTTGACCACCATAAACAACACTATATAGTCAGACATATCAAATTTTTGCTGAGAAATATGAAAAAAGAGCCACAAAAAGAGGCATTTTTAGCACTAAAGTAAAAGTCCCCGGGGTCACGAACCAGAATTTTGCAAGGGTCACCCATACTGGATTTATATTAAGAACAATAGGCTCCACATTTTGGCCAAATTTTAAAAAAATCTAGTGAATGAATCAAAAGTTATGGGGCAAAATGTGTCATTTTTGGCCATTTTGGGACATTTTTTACCTCTTTTGAGTCCCTGTAAAAAATATTTTTTTACTGTGCACATCTATTTAATGAAATACAATTTGTGGCAAATTTTCAGGAAAAACTAATGGATGGTTATCTGGCAATAGTCTGGACTAACGGACGCACAGACGCCACTGAAAACATAGATCCCTTTCCGAAATTGGGGGACCAAAAAATATGACTAGGAATGAATGAAGTAATAATAAGTTTTCTCTCAATGAGTTTACTGTATGTACCAATCTGTAGTGGAATAGGGACAAAAATGGATGGTCACATTAAATGCTGCCAAGACTGAACTTGTTTCCGTCCTTAATTACAAGAAACCTTTTCTACCATCAATAGCAATGGCCAAAAGCACATTACCTGAAAGTATTTCCTTTAACCTCCTCTACCTAACGTTTACAGGGAACATGAACGGAAATAGATACATTGAGAGCATTGCCAAGGCTGCTGCGAAAAAGGTGGTCTCTCTCTACCGTGCTAGAAAACTACTTACGCCTTAAAGTATTCTGTATCTCTATAACGCCACCATTCACGCATGTATGGAGTACTGTTTTTTTTTTTTTTTATACAAGCATCACCACATTATCAAGGCCAAGAGGCCACTCAAGGATACGGGTTAAATAAAGAGTGTACAGTAGACATTGGACAATACAGTAATCATTAGTAATAAAAATTCGGTAAATTTGATAACTTACATGGAACGGCTCATCAAGAACTTATTTATGTTAGACTTGAAGACAACCATATTGTAGTCAGCCGGAAAGCAGGAAAACAGAAGACAATTCCACAGGCGTGCAGTTCTAAGAAAGAAGCTTTGTTCATGGAATCTACGTTTAGGTTTAGGCACAGATAAAGAGTGGGAGGAATTATTGATAGTGTTTTCAGCTAGACAAGTGTTTCTTGTGAAAGTTTGGCGAGGGGAGACCATAGATTGAAGCTCAGTCGAACACTTTCCATGAAAATAACGATACATCAGAGACAAACTCACAACATCTCTTCTGTGAGATAGAAGTTGCAGGGAAGAGAAAAGGACATTTCCTACGAGGCTACGAAGTCTATTTTGAACTCTATCAAGGCAGGACAAGTCCTTTCTAGCAGCTCCTGCCCAGATGTGGCAACAGTATTCCATCCTTGGACGTACCTGGCTCTTATATAGATAGAGAACTGCATCAGCAGTGAGATATCTACTGGACCGATAGAAAGATCCCACCATTTTTCCAGCGGCCTTGGCAACAGATTTGATGTACGTCTTCCATTTAAGATCAGGAGTAATGGTCAAGCCCAGAAGCTTGTCAAAACTTGAGGCCTCCTGAAAACGAGAGCCATTCATTTCAATTGTTGCCAGATGTGGATCAGAATGTTGATGATGTAAAGAGAGAAGCTTGGTTTTAGATGCATTAAAAGTAACCAGCCACTCCTTTCCCCATTGTACCACGTGCTCAAGATCAGAGGAGAGAGAATCGGAGAGAACTTGGTCATTTACTGTCTTGTTGTCAAATTAAGGCTGGCGCATCTGCTGCTTGTCTGGGTGTATCAGAAATTTGGAGGAATTTTTGACACCCCTAACAGAAAACTGCGAATAAAATATAAAAAACTCGTAATTACTCTTTTTAAAGTGTGTTGTTTATTTTCTGTATGGAATATACTTCCAAAATAAACTATTAAATTTGTTTAAAAAATAATAGAAATATTATTTTTTAAAAAACAGTGTTTACAAAATATTTACAAAATGCCGGTACGCCTTCATGAAGCCATTTTTTTTACGTAATGAAATCAATTGAATTTTACGAGTTAAATATTTTTCAATTTTTAAACTTTAAAAATCTATCAAAATTTTTCTATTCGTTCAATTTTTACGATATTTTCAGGGTCAATGTGAAATTTTATGCTCTTTCCAATAAACCAAATATAATATTTTAGACAAAAGTTTTTTTTTAAATTCACCCTCCCCATTTGGAAATGTCTACTAAAATTTAAATAATTAATTCATGCACCAAAGTTTTATATATCACAAATTGAAAATAAAAGATCAATAAAGAAAATATTCCTATTTAAAACAAAAAAAAAACAGTATTTTGGAAATTTACCTGTAAAGTCCAAAGTGTAAAACCCTTTTTTTTTAAAAAACCACGTTGATATATATTTTTTTGTTTTAAATGAAAGCTCATATTATGCTTATATCCTCAAGTAAATACCGGACGCTGACGGCAAATTTTTCTATTTCATTCAATGTTTTCTTTTTTTAGATATTAAAAAAAAAAAATTCAGTGTATAAAGAAGTATTAAAATATATCAATCAAAAACTCATGTATTTCATTAAGAGAATTAAAAAAAAAAAAAAAAAAAAAAAATCGGTGAACTGGATTTTTTGTTTTAGGGGAAAAACTTATAAGTGAAAGTGCGTTTCTTTTTAACTATGGAGGACGACAAATACTAATTTTGGTTAACACACACAATAAAAAAGAGACATTATTTATGTCCCTTTGACGAATCCATATTTGATAAATTTCATAGTAGCAGAAGCTCTTTTAAGCTTGCCGCAAAACATGTTACGAAAATGCATTTTTCTACGACCCTCGCTTTAAAAAATCTTTTTATTTAAAATATACATGGACGTTAAAATATAAATATGGATAAATTCTGAACAATGAAGAATGGAACTAAACATTCAATAGTATTTTTTTTATAGGTAAGTAATTTTTTGGAATTCATATCGATTTTTTATAACCGACGTAAGTTAAATTTCGTTTATTTTCTCCAAATCTTTTTAAAGGAAACCGGGTTGAATCCAAGTTTAGCGTTACAAATTCCAAAGAATTTTTTGAGGATCGGCACTATTGCTAAACGAATTATTTTGCGCTAAACAGTATTTTTTGTTTAAAAAAATAACAATTGTAAGCATAGAACAAAATATCGAAGCCGGTGATTTTGTTTACTTTATAGACATCATCTAAATTGGAAATAAAAATGTCTGCTTGTCTTCTTGATAAAGTCATTCTTTAATCTGATTGGTTGATTTTTTTCTTCGAGAGTAACCTGCCCTTTCTTTTTTAGAGATGGGGGGGGGGGATTTTCCCTTTATTTAAAATATTATTAAACAAACAAAAAAATTATTAAACAAGATTTGTTTTTTTTTTCCTTCAAGGAGTGGTGGTGGTGGGGAATTTTCCCTTTATTTTTAAAATATAATTAAACAAGCAAAAAAATTATTAAAGAAGATTTGTGTTTTTTTCTTCAAGGAGTGGAGGGGGTGGAATTTTCGTTTGTTTAATTATTATTATTATTTTAAATAAAGGCCCCCCCCCATCTCCAAAAAAGAAAGGGCAGGTTACTCTCGGAGAAAAAATCAACCAATCAAATTAAAGAATGACTTTATGAAGAAGACAAGCGGACATTTTTATTTTCAATTTAGATGATGTCGATAAATTAAACAAAATCACCGGCTCCGATATTTCGTTCTATGCTTACAATGGTTATTTTTTTAAACAAAAAATACTGTTTAGCGCAAAATAATTCGTTTGGAAATAGTGCCGATCCTCAAAAATTCTCTGGAATTTGTAACGCTAAACTTGAATTCAGCCGGAAACCGATTTAAAAAAAAAACAAATATTGCATAATTTGCTATTAAACCTGTTATTTTTTTTTTTAATTTGGTCTTTGCTCCTTTAATTGAAAAAAAAAAATTAGGGGTTGATTTACATTTTTCAAGTAGTTAAGCTTCGAAAGATAGTAAGTTGAATTATTAGTTTTTATCACGCATTTTTTGATGGTCGCTTCTGATACACCTACGTCTCTCACTCCTGGACAGGGTTCAAAATAGAGTCGCCAACCTGATAGGTCATCTAGGCTTCAGCCTATGTCCCACCGACAAAATGTTGCATCCCTCTGCCTGTTCTACAAGCACTTTAATAGGGAATGCTCTGACGAACTACAAGCACTTGTACCCCTTCGACGTGACTACCCCGACAAACAGACTAAGTCCCTCCCCTTCACAATAGAGATCCCTAGGTGAAAGAAAGCCATTTACTCCAATAGTTTCTTCCCCAGAACTGCTAGGCTTTGGAACTCCCTTCCGGGATTCTGCTTTCCCAACTAACTGTACTGACATGCAGAAGTCCAAGTGTAATGTGAACAAACATCTTGCTACTCATCTCCCTTCACAATGCCCCTGCAACTTATGTCACCGATAGTAAGTAGCCCCCTACTTCAAAGTGGCACTATGCCTTGTTTGAGGTGAAAATTGATTTTAAAAAACCTTAGAATCTAATTTCCTAAAAATAAAAGGTAGACCTAAAAAGGCTTGCCGCTCTCCCCTTCTCTATTTTTTTTATTTTCATTTTTTTTTTTTTTTTCAATTTTTCAATTCTTTCAGCGGATTATTATCAAATGGAGACGAGTCTACCAGATTATAAATAAAATGTTAAAAAGTCAATATTTAAATATTTATATGGTGCTCTGCTCAGTTTCTAATACAAGTTTCTAATATAAATCGATCATCTATTTTTTAACCACTCGACGTTTTGGGCCAATTTTCGCGAATTTAGCCAGTTTTAAGACGATTATTTTAAAAAGCGAAATTCAAAAAAAGGTTAAGCCTCTTAAAAAAAGACTAAATTCGTGAAATTTGACTTAATTGGTTCTAAATGGGTGATCGAGAATGTTGCATTAAAAACTAAGTATTACCACAAATATTTAAATATTGATTTAAAAAAAAAAAATTATTTGATAATCTGGTAGACTACTGTTCATTCGATAATAATCCACTGAACAAAAGACTAAAATAAAAAAATTAAAAAAAACAGAGGGGGTGGTGGACAACAAGCTCCTTCAGATCCGCTAATAAAAGAAAGTTGAAAAATAATTTACCTTTGATTAGCAAGAAATGTCCGTGCGAAGCGGATTAAATTTTTTTTTTTTTTTTTTTTTAATAACAGCGTCTGCTCGTGGCGCGTTGCGAGTTTAAATATTTCAAAGAAGGAAAAAAAAAAAAAAAAAAACGCGCAATTTTAACGAATTTGTCAAAAAAACATTTTCTGAAAACTTATGATAAATTTTAGAATAAACAGACTGGAAAAAATTCTAAAATCGTTAAAACGACGCAAAATAAGCTTTTGAATTAAGGAATAAAAACATTCCTTTTTTAATAAGTTGGTGCTTTTTTATTTATGATACCGTGTTGTTGTTGTTGTTGTTATTATTATTATTATTATTATTATTACTACTACTACTACGTTAAATTCAATTTTTACAATATGTTTGTTTATCAAATTGGGTACTCTTGCAGTATTTAGCCCGGATCATCGGGATTTTCCGTCAATCATGACTCGGGCTCGATCGGTAATCACCGGATTAAGCCGAAAGAAGTAACAAATGCAGACGAACTTCAAAACAAACAAACAAACAAACAAACCGGGTGGGGGAATAAAAATACAATTCATAAAAAAAAAACAAAAAAAAAACGTAAATTTACTATTTAAGAAAAGTTGCATTTTGTATTGCTTATTGAATTTTATTATTGTTTTTTGTTAAATTAGTTGCTATTCAACAAAAGTATTTTTTCAAGAAAGTTTTTTTTAACCATGAATTGTCTGAGTGTAAATATTTAATTGATGAACTCTTAAACTTATGGCCAGATAACATTGAAATTAACAGGAAATAGTAATTTCACTCCAGTGATGGTGATGGTTTATAATGAGTAAAATCTTTGTTTGGATGAATAACGCGTACAGAAATATGTCGACAAGTTGAAATGCAAAATATTCATTGCAACTTGTTAATAAATTTCTGATACTTGATATGACCATAAACTGGTGCCCGGAAAACTCGTCCCGGGAAAACTCGTCTCCGGAAAACTCGTACCCGGACCCCCCCCCTTTTGGCTAGGTAGGAAAACTGGTCCCTTATTGAATAAATATCGATTGAAAACACATGTTATTACTGTTGTTGAAGGAGATATTGTTTTTAAAAGAGACTATGCACCCCCATAATATTAAAAAAAAAAAAAAGTATTTTTAACTCTTGCTTAAAAAAAATAAATTGATCACGGAGTCAAGATACGAAAAACGAAACCAAATATTTATTTTAAAAATACTCTAGTTTTAACACTTTTTGTGTCATTACGAAACAAAAATAAAGAAAGAAAACACAATATTATCAAAGAAAACAATTATTTTATTTTGAATAATTAATTCAGTTTAAATAATTCTTGTTTTATTACAAAACAACAAAAAAGAAAACACGTCTTATGTAATTTTGGTACCGCGCTGAAATAATAATGTTATTATTTCGAAAGAAAGCGTTGAAAATGAAAGTTACAATCAAAATAATTTAATGTAAAATCAAAATAAATCAAAAGTAAAATTTCAATTTACAAAACAAATGTAGGTACAATAAAAACTACGTAAGACAACCCCCCACCACCAAAAAAAAAAAATTTGTTTTAGACAACTTTTTCTTCTATGTTCTGAAAAAAAAATGTCATTCATTTTCCGACATTACACTCCCCTCCCCGGCTTCCACTGGGAGTGTTTTTTTTCTCTTCTTATTTTTTTTTCTTGTTCATATAATTTTAAATTGTCCGCAAAAGATTCGTACGTCATGTGAGAAGGCAGTTTGCTACACGAAGGCACATTTAACAGCCGTCGTTTATGCTACTGCGCACCGCGTAGCGTAAACGGAAGCTGTAAAATGTCGGGAAATAGTCCCTTAGTTCAGGGGTTAATACGATGCAAACCGTAAAATTGCGATGGGTTTGATTATCAGATTCGTTGTCAGCGACCTTGAATACCCCTTAGAAAACAAATTAGAGTGGTCGGTATTCTGTTGTAGCGTCACTATATTTACCAGTAAATATGAAGAATTCCTCCACCCTCGAAAATTCCTGTAAAATTACCACTTTCGCAGGTTTTCGGGGTCGCTGAAAACGAAAATAACGCTTAAAATTACGGCAAACGAGTAGTTTCCAAGATATGAAGAAATTTTAGTTTTAAAAACTGGGGGGGGGGGTCACTTTTCTATAATAATTTAAGGTAAAATAAGCACCCACTATGTGGCCCTCATTTTGAGGGAGAGCGCGCTTTCTAAACTTTCTAGCCTTGGAAAAACATACCCCTCCCCTCAAAAAAAGGTAGCCGTGAGTGCATTTCTTCATATCTTGGAAACTACTTGTTTCCTGGAATTTTAAACGTTAGTAGTAATTTTAAAGGATTTTCCGAAGGTGGAAAGAAAGCGCCCCCCCCCCCCCCCAATAGTTGCCACAAAGTGGGTGCTTGCTAATTTTACGTTAAATTATTATAGAAAAGTGATCCCCCACCTTTTTGGAACTAACATTTCTTCATATTTTGGAAACTACTCGTTTGGCGTAATTTTAAATATTATTTTCGTTTTCAGCCCCCCCCCCCCTCTCAAACCTGTAAGAGTCGTAATTTTGAAGGAATTTTCGAGTGTGGAGTGATTTTCATATTTACCCAAATAACATTTAAAAGTTAACATGGGTAATTTAAAGCAAAATATCTTAACATTAACAATAAGATGTATTTTTTTAAATTTCAAATTTTCAAAGAGAAACTTTGTTATTAAGTTGGTACAAAATGCTGTTTGTTTGTTTTTTTACGTTCCGTTCAACTATATATGAAAAACATTCTTTTTGCACCAACCTAAATGCAGAATACGGGCGATAATGCTAAAATAATAACGTTATTATTTAGAAAGCCATTCTTAACATGGGGAAAGGAGGATTTAACTATTCTTTACTTTGAAGATCACATGTAAAAAATAACACAGTCCATATTCTGCATAAGTACGGAAACTTAAAACTTTCAAAACAGCAATAACCCAATACGTTTAGTAATTTATCCAATAGTTTTTAGCAAATTAAATAAATAAATAAATAAGCTTGGTATTAATGAAAAAATAAGTTATTTTTATTTAAAATTAAAAATAATATTCTTAATTTTTTTATATCCGTAAATTTTTCTAAATTTTTTTATGTCTATAAATGAAATAAGAATAATTTACCTTTGATTAGCAAGAAATATCCGTGCGAAACGCAAAAGAAATTTGAATTAACAGCATCTGCTCGTGGCGTTGCGAGTTTGATCAAATTAAAAAACAAAAAACGCACAAATTTAACAAATGTGATTTTGTTTTATAAAAGAAAAGGAAATTACGTTTTTTTCTTTTTTTTACTAATTATGATACATTTTAGAATAAAAAGAAATGGAGGTAAAAATTCTGAAATTATTGCGGTGCCACATAGGCACCTCCAAAAGTCACCACAGAATTACCCCCCCCCAGTAAAACGATGTAATTTTATTATAAATTAATATTACCAATATAACTTTTGTACCATTTAAAAGAAGGGAAAAATAAACTAGTAATTAAAAAAAAAAAAATTTCATCGTACAAAAATAATGAAATTGCGAGACGAAAATCGTGTTTACATAATTGGCGCTTAAAATAACGTTCCCATAAGCATTTTGAAAACATACCCGTGTTTAATAAATCTAGCAAAAATCAACTAATGGTCAGATTTTCGTGAAATTTTCGATACTTATCCATTTTAGAATGAAATTGCATATAAAATGCAGTTTCCATAAAATATACGAGGGGAATATTTTTTTTAATGCACGCCCCCCCCCCCATATTTATTTTTTCGAAATTTGAAAAAAAATATTTAAATCTATCGAAATTTCTATTATGAAACAAGAGTTCAAAAGTAAAAACTATTTATTTTTAAAAAATTTAAATACACATAGTGAACAAAAACTTACCTTGAAGTTTCAATTAAAAAAATGATATAAAGTAATATAATTTTTTTTAAATAGCGTTTTTTTCTAATTAATATATACTATAATCAGTTAAATTGCCAAGAAAAAGAAACTTCCTAAAAAAAATTAATTAATGTTTAAAAGTTTAAAACGATTTTCAAAATGTTTCGTTACAACATAGATTTTTAATTAATTGTGTTTAATTTCATTTTTAATATTAAGTTTTCATATAAACATGACTCTTGTCAGCTATTTTAACGGCAAATTAAAACCGATTTAAAATATTATTGCACAAATATTAAACATTTTATGGACGGCTCTCATATTGGGTTGTGTCGTTTTACCAAACAAAAGTATGGAAACCGGTAGTTAACCAAATGAACATTCAATAAAGCCGTATTTCATATTTAATATACAAATGTTTATAATATTATTAATCATTAAACTGTGTAAATCTTAAAACCTAACAAAATTATAACAGAGATTAATTATTAATTGCAGTTTGAAGATGATGAACAAAGGTTTTAAAAATTCATTAAGTCACTTCTGCTTTTCCATAGTTCGTATAGTTAACAGAAGTCTGACGTCACGGAATGCACTCCTTTTTTCACAATTCTTCACATTCGTTTGGCAGTGCCTACCAGTGACTAGGACAAAATATCGTTTTTGAAATTCAACAAATCCAAACGTGTTTCTGAAGTTTTTCAATTGTTTGAATTATTCGGCCTAATGGTCTCATCTTGAATGTCATTCTCACAACGTTTCTGCCGATTCGACTTTTTTATGCATGGACCCATGACGCAACGGATAAAAGTGCTAAGTTTTCTTTTTGTTCACCACTTATCAAAGCCCGAAGGCCACTCGAGAATAAGGATTAATGAGTGTATGGTGGCCACCAGAATAACAGCGTATTAATAGGTAGTAATGGAAATGGGGTAGAAATGGATTATTAAAGAATTTGTTTACACTGGACTTTAAGATGACCATATTGTAGTCAGCCGGAAAGCAGTCCAGTGAAACAGGATTTCACCGGCAAGCAGTTCTAGAAAAGATGCTTTGTTCATGGAATTTACGTTTAGATTTAGGCATAGATAATAATTAGTGCTTATAGTCTTCTAGTGCTTAAGGATTTAATCCCCAGTGCAGGCAATACTAAGAATACAGTTAAAAATTACTTCAGATTTTTACCGGTTATGGCTGACAGAACGAGAATATGCTTTCACGGGGATTTAATAAAGAGTTTCGTTTTAAATTACGTACAGATTCTCGAGTTCAGTAAGAGACTGTACTTACCAAGCTTACGACCCAATTTCTGACAATATCGCATAGGCATCTTCCGGCAGGTTACGTAAGCAGTCGGAAGATGGCGAAGCAAATACTACCAGACGATTAATTCAAAACGTGGTGTCCCCTCCATGTTAAGAATGGCTTTCTAATTTGAAAGCCATTCTTAATATGGGGAAAGGTGAGATTTCAAGTTTAAATAGTATAATGAATGCCGTTTCGGTTTAGAAAATGTTTTTGATGTGATGAATTTCACATATTAATTGAAACTTGTCTTTTAAATCACTACTATATATTAGGTACAATATAATAATCAAAAGGGAATTGGCTTTGCAATAATAAATATGAAATCTGCATAAATTAAAATATATTATAGTGTATTTTATGACAAGGCAAGGCCGAGCACCCTCCGCTATATAGATATAAACTCTATTTCTTTTCTAAACGGTTTTAATCGACCATTATCGACTTTTGAAAAAGAAAAAAAAAGAAGTCTGTGTTTAATTTATTGATTTTATTATTTCTACTAATTATTTTTGGAAATCATTCTTTTCCATAAAATTTGAACACAAACTTTTGTTTTCAAAATCAATTACAGAATAAAATTATTTTTCACGCACGTCTGTCTAAATTTGTTATTGTTTTTTTGTTTGATTTATACTAGGGGGTCACTGCTTATCAAGGCCAAAGGATCACTCGAGAATAAGGTTAATTAGTGTCGGGCTAATTGTGAGACAACACCTTCATGATCGGTAATGGTGGAACTTAGGTAGAGTTTGATTATTTAAGAGGATGGCTCAACAAGAACTTGTTTTCATTAGACTTGAAAACGACCATGTTGTAGTCAGCAGGGAGGCAGTTGTAAACAGACGGACAGTTTTAGGAAAGAAACTTTGCTCATGAAATTTTCGTTTAGTTTTAGGCACTTATAGAGTAAGGGAAATTATTGAGAGTGATGGTGATTAGATGAATGTTTGTTGTGAATGTTTTACAGGGGAGGGCATAGATTGAAATTCAGTCAAGCACCTGCCATGAGAATAACAATAAAGCAGAGATAGACTCACAATGTCTCTTCTGTGAGAAACAGGAAGTAAAGAGGCAAAAAGGTACTGATCCACTAGATTTCAAAGACGGTTTTGTACTTTGTCAAGGTAGGAAAAAGTACTCTTAGGAGCTCCTTCCCAGATGTGGCAACAGTACTCCATCTTAGGGTGTATTTGGCTCTTGTATAAGTAGAGAATTGCATTGAGTGAGAAACTCTCTGGAGTGGGAGAATGATGAAACCATTTTTCCAGCAACTTTGGCAACAGATCTGATGTAGGTCTTCTATTTTAGATCAGAAGTGAAGGTCAGTCTTAAATTATTGTGACTGTTGTTTATTATTATTTTCTCACTAGGAGTTTGCACACAGGTCATCATCAGAGATTGTTCACATTAGTGGTGTTTGCTGGAGTCTGAGTAACAAGAAGTCTTCCCAGATTTCTAGCTTTCTCCACCATTGTAAATTAATTTGCATTATTGTAGCAGCTACTTACCATTGTCTCCATCGTACAGTATATCGATACATTATGGCTGACTGGGATAGCTTCCGTACATTAATATCAGATCTACCTCTGCGTTCCATGTTTAAAAAGGATGTGTCCTCTATAGTATCAGACTTGATGGAATGATTAATCGTAGGTATAGACCGTTTCATACCCTCGAAAAAATTCCAGCAAAAACCTAACAGCCAGCCATGGTTCTCTCCAGGATGTGCTGCTGCCATTACGCACAGAAGTCATTTTTTCTATTGCTTCCAACATAATAGATGTATGGAGACTAAAGCCGCTTTCAGGACTGCCAGCAATCATTGTAAGAAAGTAATAAAGAACGCAAGAGAGTTGTATGCTCAGTCCATCAAGTCCAAAGTAGCTGAGCAGCGGCTCGGTTCCCACCAGTTTTGGCAAATAGCAAACAGAATCCTGAACAGAAGCGTGTGCTCTATCCCAACTATCATCAATGAACCTGAGTAAATCTCGTCAGCATCAGACAAAGCCAAACTCTTTGCCAAAACCTTTGCAGCTAATTCTACCCTTTGCAACCAAGACCGCCAACCCCCAATATTTCCTCCTGTATCAGAAAACATGCTATGTGATATACGTATATCTGTACGTGATGTTGCCAAGCTAATCAAGAACTTTGATTCCAGTAAAGCAACCGGCCCTGACGGTATTCCAATTATAGTACTCAAAAAATTTCAACCAGAACTAGCACCCATACTTACAAAGCTGTTTAAACATTGTCTTAAGGAGAATTGCTTCCCATCACCCTGGAAAATCTTATCAGTATGCCCTGTATTTAAGAATTCAGGTGATCGCTCATCCCCCTCTCAGTACAGGCCAATAAGTCTCCTGTGCGCCATGAGTAAGTGTTAAATAAAGAAGTAATCAACCATCTTAAACAAAATAACCTTCTTAGTGACACACAATATGGTTTCCGTTCTGCTAGATCTACAGCAGATGTACTTACAGTTATATTTCATAGGATTAGCGAATCTCTCGACGGAGGCAACCTTTCTAGGGCAATTGCTCTTGACATATCAAAGGCCTTTGATAGGGTATGGCATAAAGGTTTACTTCACAAGATCTCCAGCTATGGTATAGCTGGAAATGTCTTCTCAATTATTAAATCATTTCCCTCTGATATGTTCATAAGAGTAGTAGTTGATGGGCAAAACTCAGAAGCTCACAGTATTAATGCTGGAGTCCCTCAGGAGTCTATCCTGGGCCGAACTCTTTTCCTGATCTACATTAATGATCAAAGCACATCCTTACATCATTCGTAGCCATTTATGCCGATGACACTACCATCTATGGTAGCACATCTAAGACAATAAACGACCAAGCTCTCTCCGATTCTCTCTCCTCTGATCTTGAGCACGTGGTACAATGGGGAAAGGAGTGGCTGGTTACTTTTAATGCATCTAAAACCAAGCTTCTATCTTTACATCATCAACGTTCTGATCCTCATCTGGCATCAATTGAAATGAATGGCTCTCGTCTTGGGGAGGCCTCATGTTTTGACAAGCTTCTGGGCTTGACCTTTACTCCTGATCTTAAATGGAACATATATATCAAATCTTTTGGTAAGGCTGCTGGAAAAATGGTGGGATCCTTCTATCGATCCAGTAGATATCTCACTGCTGATGCAATTCTCTATCTATATAAGAGCCAGGTACATCCAAGGATTGAGTATTGTTGCCACATCTAGGCAGGAGCTGCTAGAAAGGACTTATCCTGCCTTGATAGAGTTCAAAATAGACTTCATAGCCTCGAGGAGATGTCCTTTTCTCTTCCCTGCAGCCTCTATCTCACAGAAGAGATGTTGCGAGTTCGCCTCTGGTTTATCATTATTTTCATGGCAAGTGCTCGACTGAGCTCCAATCTATGGTTTCCCCCTCGCCAAACTTTCACAAGAAACATTCGTCTAGCTGAAAATACTATCAATAATTACCCCCCCTCCGCTGTTTATCTGTGCCTAAATCTCATCGTACAATCCATGAACAAAGCTTCTTTCTTAGAACTGCACGCCTGTGGAATAGTCTTCCGTTTTCCTGCTTTCCAGCTGACTACAATATGGTTGTCTTCAAGTCCAACTTAAACAAGTCCTTGATGAGCTGTTCCACTTAAGTTAACAAATTTACCGAATTTCCATTACTAACGATTACTATATTGTCCAATTGTACACTCTTAACCCTTATCCTTGAGTGGCCTCTTGGCCTTGATAAGTGTTTATGCCTATGTAAAAAAATATTAAAAAGAAATCACTGACAAGTGTCATTGGCATACCATGAGGCTTGCATGACAAAATGTCTCCTCAAAGTTCCAATATTGTCCACACCTTCCCAATGGAAGTCTGGTTGGTACTCTTCCACCTCGGTCTTTCCATTCTCTTTAATCCTTCATGATTATTTGGTATGACAACAGCAGAAGCCGGCACCAATTTTTTGTGTGCTGTAGTAGGCAGTGGAGAGGGTAGTTAATAACTGAACATTTTTGTGATTTCAGTTCTCTCGGGCTCATATGGTCAAGTTCTTTCGGCGGTGTTTTAATTCTGTTTCTATTACAACTTATATATGACTGGTTTGTTTATAGTTCCTGTGAGTTGGTTTCCACACTTGAGGACTTTCTTTAAAATCTCAACTCTGTTCATTATTGCCCTCTGTTTTTGAATTTTCCAATTTATGCCATTCTTTTTTTTTTTTAAGGTTTTTCAATGTTGTTCCTAGTGCTCCTACGATTATTAGCATTATGTTTGGCTTTCTTTATGGTTCCATATCTCTTTCAGTTCTTTGGCCAGTTCTGTGTATTTGCTTTTCTGTCTCCTTGATATTCACCCTGTGGCTACTGGAGCAATGAAATGATTATTATTGTTTGTACTCACTAAGACTTTTCACACGGGCCATCTTCAGCGATTACTCACTGATAATAACCGACGGTGTCCAATGGAGTCTGGGTGACAACAAGTCTCCCCAGATTTTCAGTACTCTCTACCTTTTTTGATAACCTTGTGGCTACTGGAGCAATGAAATGATTATTATTGTTTGTACTCACTAAGACTTTTCACACGGGTCATCTTCAGCGATTACTCACTGATAATAACCGACGGTGTTCAATGGAGTCTGGGTCTCCCCAGATTTTCAGTACTCTCTACCTTTTTTGATAACCTTTGCAAACCGTTTACCATTGATTTCTTGCTGACAATGATCATTGGTCTTCACTGAAATTTGGATGGCAATAAGTCTCTCCAATATCCCAATACTCTTTGCATTCACCCAGTGGAGGTCTGGTCAGTGCTCTTCCGCCTCGGTCCTTGACTCTTCAGCTGATGCGTGTTCTTTTTTTGGGAGGGAGTCATAGTTTTATTATTATTATTCACTAGTAGTTTTCACACAGGTCATCATCAGAGGTTGCTCACTGACAACAACTGGTGGTATTCCCTGGAGTCTAAGTGATAAGTCTCCACATACTTCCAGTACTCTCCATTTCTTTTGAATACCTTTGTAAATTAATTTTTGTTACTGCAACAGTCACTTGCCATTGACTTCTCACTGATGATGACAATTGGTCATCATTGGAATCCCAGATCCCAGTCCTTCTTGCACCCATCCAGTGGAGATCTGGTTTGTGCTTTCTCTCCTTGATTGTTCCATTATCATTGGCCCTTCAACTATTTGGTGTGGTACCAATCAATGCTGGCTCTACAGTTTATTTGGTGTGGGGGGGGGTGGAGGACAGTCCATTTATAATTTTGCAGTTTCAGTTTTCTTGGTTTCATATTTTTGTTTTACTTTTGTTGCCGTTTCTATGTGTCCGGTTAGTGTTTGTTGTTCATGTTGATTAGTTTTGCATTCGAGGGTTTTCCTTAAGATTTCATCTGTTTTCAGAATTAACATTTGTTGTATAATCTTAGTCTTCCACCCGATTCTGGTTTCTTCTAATCCCTTTTTTTCAAATCCGTTGGAATTGTTCCAACAATTATTGGTATTATATTGTTTTTCTTCATGTTTCATATTCCTTTCACATCTCTGACAAGTTCCGCATATTTATTTAAGTTTTTTGTCTTTTTGAACTTCACCCTGTGGTCTGCTGGGACGCAAAATCCACAATTTAATAGTTTCTTTCCCTCTTGTTAATTATCAAGGCGTCCAGCCTTCTTGCGTGGATGAATTTATCTGTTTGTATCTCCATGTCCCAAAGGATTTTGTGGTTTTCATTTTCATGTATTGTCTCCAATTTGTATTTGAACCATTTGTCCACATGTTTGAAGTATAGTCGTTTGCAGAACTCTCAGTGCACTGTCTTCCACATGCAGTCGTACATGTTCTTATATTTCTTTTAGGCTTTTTTTTTTTTTTTACATGGGGATCACACTTATAAAGGCCCATAAGGCACTCGGGGATAAGGGTTATTTTGGGTACAATAATCAATGGGATAATATCGTAGTAATCGTTAGTATTGGAGATTTGATAAAGCATCTTACTTAAGGGGGCGATTAATCAGGAATTTGTTTATGTTGGACTTGAAGACGTCCAAGTTGTAGTCAGGTGGGAAACAGGCAAACGGAAGAGAATTCCACAGGCATGCACTTCTCAGAAAAAAGCTATGTTCATGGAATCTACGTTTTGATTTAGGCACAGATAAAGAGTGGGGGAAATTACTGATAGTGGTTTTAGCTAGACGGGTGTTTATCATGAAGGATTGGTGAGGGGGGGACCAGAGATTGGAGCTCGGACGAGCACTTGCCATGGAAGTAACGATAAAACAAAGACAGGCTCACAATGTCTCTTCTATGGGAGAGAGGTTGCAGGGAAGAGAAAAGGGCATCCCCACTAAGCCACGAAATTGATTTTGTACTTTGTCAAGGCAGGATAGGCTGTTTTTTGAAGCTCCAGCCCAGATGTGGCAGCAGTACTCCATCTTTGGGCCTACTTGGCTTTTATAGAGATAGAGAATTGCATCAGTAGTGAGATACCTTCTGGAGCGGTAGAAGGATCCTACCATTTTCCCAGCGGCCCGGGCAACAGACTTTATATACGTGTTCCATTTCAGTAAAGGTCAAACCCAGGAGCTTGTCAAAACATGAAGCCTCCCCAAGACGAGAACCATTCATTTCAATTGATGCTAGATGAGGAACAGAGCGTTGATGATGTAAAGTTAGGAGCTTGGTTTTAGATGCATTAAAAGTAACCAGCTATCTCTTCCCCCACTGAACTCAAGATCAGAAGAGAGGGAATCAGAGAGAGCTTTGTCATTTACAGCCTTTCCCAACTGTACTGACATGCAGAAGTTCAAGTGTGATGTGAATAAATATCTTGCTACTCATGTCTCTTCATAATATCCCTGCAACTTATGTCCCCGATAGTAGCCCTTTACTTCAAAGGCTAGTTTGTTATCTTTGCTTATTGTGGTGTATCGTTTCATCTTTTTGTCTATGTCGTCTACGTTTATTGTTTTCTTTTGTTTTTTTCTATTTTAGCTTTAATTGGTTTTAATTGCTGTGTTCTGATCATATGTCATTAGAGATTTTGTTTCTCTTTTCATGTGTCCTTTTCTTAGCCACATCCACGTGTTTTCATTATTCTCTTCTTCTGTTATTCTGATAAATCGTCCATGTAGCTCTTTCTCTTCCCACTTTTGTTTGCTTGTCTTTTTTTTTTAAATTCAATTTTTACCCCAAACAAGGCACAGTGCCACTTTGAAGTAGGAGGCTACTATCGGGGACATAAGTTTCAAGGGTATTATGAAGGGAGATGAGTAGCAAGATGTTTATTCACATTACACTTGAACTTCTGCATGTCAGTACAGTTGGGAAAGCAGAATTCCGGAAGGGAGTTCCAAAGTCTAGCAGTTCTGGGGAAGAAACTATTTGAGTAGAAAGCTTTCTTACACCTAGGGATCTCTACTTTGTAGAGGTGGGATTTAGCTGCTTGTCGGGTTTGTCGGGGGGGGGGTACTTACATCAAGGGGTTACAAGTGCTTGTAATTTGTCAGAGCATTCACCATTAAAGTATTTGTAGAACAGGCAGAGGGATGCAACATTTTATCGATGGGAGAGAAGCTGTAGCCAAGATGATAGATTAGGACGTATCAGGTTTCTGGTTTCATCGTTTCTTGTACGGTTCTTCTTGACAGTGTCTCTCGCTGCAGTGATCAATCTTTGTGTGATCTAACTCATGTACTTTTCCAAGTCTTTTTGTACCTTTTACATAGTGTTGTCTTTTATCAGTCACCTTTCTCCTTTGTTTCTTTTCACATAGAGTTGGTCAGTATCATATTTTGAGTGTAATGCATAGTGCATTGTCATTAGTTTCTTTGTCTTCTGATCAAGGTGCCTATGTTCTTCTTTAGTCCAGCCTATGAATGGTCCAGAATACTTATTAGCGATAATGTCCAGATGTCTATTCCTTTCGTTAAATAATTTCTACTGTATAGTTTTGTTTCTAAAAGTTTCCTTATTTTTCTCACGTATTCTTTTCCAATCTTCTCTTTCATTTCTGTAGATTTAATAATATTTGCTTCCAGAACCCGAGATATTTGGAAGTGTCATGTTCAACGAGCATCCTCATCTTTTCTTGGTTGCATAGTTACATACTTTTCGATGTCTATAGTTTTCCTTTTTCCGTTCCTAGTAGTGCACACTTTTCCATTTCAAATTACATTGCAATATCCTGACTGACTATTTTGGTTGTATTCACCAACCTCTTAAGTTCATTTTTTTTACAAACAACTTCAGTTCATCCATATACATGAGGTGGTTTATTCTTTGTTCAGTGTCTGTAAATTTTTATCTGGCATTGCATTTTCTAAGTATGTAGTTAAGTGACATCATGACAAACTGTATTGGTGATAATGAGTCTCCTTGGAAGATGCCTCAGTGTGTTCTTATCTCAGTCAAGTGTTGTCCTTCTGCTGTCAGTTCCAGTGTCCATTTTTCTATTGCCTTCTTAATAATAATAATAATGATAATAATAATGATAATAATAATCTTGTATATTCTTAGGTATTCAATTATCCATACTTGTGAGATTCTGTCGTAGGCTTCCTTGTAATCAATACATATCATAACTATGTTCTTTTTCCAACCTTTTTTTCCTCTGTCAAGATCTTTTGATTTATATCTAATAAGTTGTGTGTCGGCTAGACTAGCACCTTTCTCTAGCCGTAGATCGAACCTACAACCATTGCGTTGACAGTTGGCAGTTAACCACTGGACTAAGAATCTGTACTCATAAATGATTCATCGAATGTCTATTAGATAAATATCTGCCCAACAGTGCTCTAGCTGATAGTTTGTTTATAAACAAACAGACAGCAGACTTTGCTTAATCACTGAAATAAGCTGTGGGTGAAATTTATTTATGACATATATATATATTTATATATATATATATATATATATATATATATATAGTCATCCACATACAGTATCACAACTTATCAGTACAGCCAGACTAGCACCTTTCCCTAGCCAGGGATTGAGCCTACTACGATCGCGTTGATAGTCTACAGTTCTACCCATCGGCCTATGGGATTGGTACTTTCAAATGACCTCAACAAATGTCCTTTTAAATATACACTCGCCCACTGCTTTTACAGTGTATGAGCTGCTTGTTTATTTACAGACAAACAAACATATATATATGTTTATATATTGGCATGTATATATGTTTATATATTGACATGTATATATGTTTATATATTTGTCAGTGTATATATTTATATATTTGTACATACAGGATTCAATCTTAAAATAATTAACCGATCATTATGAATTTTGGAATACAGTGATTAGACATAAGGGGTGACACTCTAGGCTATATTCAGTCTAATTTAGAAATATAGGATAAAAAGATTTTTAGGGTGGATTATTTGAAAATTCAAATATTTCAGATTTGCATTGAATATGATTCCTAGTCATTCGACATCACTTAAATAAAATTTCTTGAATTTCAATTTCTTCTTTAAAACCTTTCAATGCTTAAGCTTTAACTGTTTAATTTCTATGAACTCAGCAGATATGAAACTGATGGATTGAATGGATCAATCGAAAGTACTGGTGAATGGCCAAAAACCGGTGGATCCTACATATGACAATTTGACAAAAATACTTGTTGGACTATCTGAAAAATCGATTTGTCTTAATAAAAATATCTTGCAGTAACACACTATATCTATCTATCTATCCATATATATATATATATATATATATATATATATATATATATATATATATATATATATATATATTAAGTAATGTGATTTATAATTTAAAAATTAAAAAAAAATTTTTTAAATTTAAAAATCAAATTTTAATTAAATTAAAAATCAGTTTCATAAGAAGGAACAACAACAAAGTCAATTATCTGTACGATCGTTTCGGAAATCCGTGCTTTTTATTTGTGGTATACATGAAGTCACGTAGAACAATTATACATAGTTTTTTTGGTAAGCACGGTCTCCTCATCAGCAAATTTAGGAGGATTTCTATTGAATTGAGAAGACACCAAAAATAAACCTAGCATTAAATACAGTTCCTGATTTCAAAAAAAGAAAAACTAAAAGATTCATCTGCCTTACTTTTAATGCTAGGTTTATTTTTTGTGTCTTTTCAATTCAATAGAAGTCCTCCTAAATTTGCTGATGAGGGGACCGTGCTTACCAAAAAAACTATGTATAATTGTTCTACGTGACCTCATGTATACCACAAATAAAAAGCACGGATTTCCGAAACGATCGTACAGATAATTGACTTTGTTGTTGTTCCTTCTTATGAAACTGATTTTTAATTTAATTAAAATTTGATTTTAAAATTTAAAAAAATTTTTTTTAATTTTTAAATTATAAATCACATTACTTAATATTGAATTAGCTCTAGGACATTTAACTATCGAGCTTATTATATATCTAAATTACAACGAGCATTTCCTGTATTTTAATTAAACTAGTAATTTCACTATTACATTAAAATACACTTAGCTCTTTAGACTATTATTCTAATCTCCTTTAAATTATATATATATATATATATATATATATATATATATATATATATATATATATATATATATATAAAAGTGAATATGTCTTTGCGTGTGTGTGTCTGTCTGTCTGTCTGTCTGTGTACATTTTCCTTCGCAATAAGTCTGTTAATTTTTAGTCTACAGACTCAAAATTTTATATACCGGGTACTGAGATTTGGGGAAATCTATGTGATTGGTTTTCGGCCAGAAATTTGGCTGTTAAGGAGTCAAAGTTCCACGATTTGATCTTTGAGAACTCTACCAAACTCCTGCGCCAATTATGGGTCAAAACACTTGAAATTTTAGATATAGGTTCCTTGGACATGGATCTAACTTAATAACTCGATGTGAGCCTAAAACAATAAATGTTAAGGGGTCATAATAGGGGTCAAAGTTAAAAAAAATTGACCCCTGTGGTCTCTTCCAAATTACTCAGACAATTTCTAGTCTAAACCTTTGAAATTTTAGATAAAGGGTATTCAGACATAAGGCAAGCTTTTTAATCGGTTTGGGTCGAAAATATTTAGGTATATATAAATGTATGTATGTATGTATGTTTGCATGTCTGCCTTAAACTTTCAATAGAGGCGATGGATTTTACCAAGATCAGTATCATCTTGAAGTTCGACCTTTCAGACGACAAATATTTCGAAAATTGGCTAAAAACATTAATATCTTTACCTCCAGCTGGGAACTTTTCTACGGGGGGGGGGCGTTTCTTTCGCCCATATTTTCGCAAGTCATCCTCTCCTTTCGATTGTCTAATTAAAACCTATGTCACTTCCGGTTTGACGGTGGTTTTAACAGCAAAGACGTCAGGTTTTTTTTCCATTCTTTTCCTCCTTCGCGGTACGGGTTCGAGCCTGCCTTCCTACTACCACTTTTTTTTTTGTTCAACATACACATCCAAACACCCAGGCAATGCCGGGCTGAAATGCTAGTATATATATATATATATATATATATATATATATATATATATATATATATATATATATATACTAGACTACCCGTGACCCGTTGGGTTAGCTATGGAATTCATGTATGAGCGTTACACTTGTGACGTAAAGAAAATAGTTTTGTTTTTTTTACATAACAGAAACATTTCTATGAAAGTATATTAAAATGAAAAATCACGGACGGATCACTCAAACATGAAAAAAAAAAAAAATCCTCCCTATTCGTGTAAAGTTACCTATTTTTCCGAATAATCGCTCAAAAATCGAAAATTAAACATGATTTTTCTACGAATCAAACGCAGACGAAAGTCATTTAGCAGCAAAAACGCACATAAACCTACCGATGAGAAATATAAGAATGAAAAACCCATATTGGAATCCTTCAACCAAGTTATAGAAACTTAAAATCTAAAAAAAAAAAACAATTAATAAAACCTGAAGCAAAAACATAAAACTTAAATAAATAAAATAAAATAAAACTAATATTGAAACAGATTAGTAAATGTGTCAACAAATTCACCGTTCTGACACAACTATTTTGCATCTAGAAATGTAAACAAAAAATAAAAAAGGAAGGAAGGAAGGAAAAAGGGGCGGATAGAGAGTAGTAGCAGCAGCAGCAGCAGCAGTAGTAGTAGTAGTAGTAGTATTATTATTATTAGTAGTAGTAGTATTGGCTTTACTACAATTGTTCTTATGTTTGTCAACGGGTTATAGTTGTTTAGTTGCAATAAAGAATAGTTGCAAAACACCCCCACTCTTCCATATGTTAAATAATAATTTCGAAATAATAACGTTAATATTTCAGTGCGCAGGTCAAGATCTGCAAAAGAAGCGATTTGTGTTTATTTGTTTATGTTGTTATGAGTTAATGTTTATGCGCGCATGCGTAACCGGATGTCGAAAACCAGAAAGTACATCACTCGTTACAAGGTTATCTGAGTTTTATAATTATATAGATAGATATAGGGGTTGGGAAAAAACATTGGAGACACCTTGCGAAACTTCCGGGTGTTTTAAATCTATGTATATTGAAAAATTACGAAAATGTTGTTTTTACGTTTTCAACAAGATATGAATCTTTATGGTGTGGTCCCAAAAGCGGACGGCATCACCTGCTATCTAATAGGCCACACTACCCCACTTTTATTTGACACGTGAGGTCAAAGTACAGAATAATCACATCACATCATCAAATCCCCATGTTAGGAAAGGGTTTATAGATACTAACATTGTTACTTCAGCACAGTATATTCATTTTGTCCACGGGTGTCAGTGTCCGCTCTTTTACTGGGCTGACAGACAGTGGCTACCACTAATAACTGTAGTTTAATTGTATTTTTTTTTTGTTTACAGATGGAGTGAGTGAGCATACTTCCATTGGGCAACACCGGTATACGGATCCTACTAGTATCTAAATAATTCAGTTACAGTTATATGATCTGATTAATTAATAATCCGGAGCTTAACAGTTAAAGTAACGTTTTATATTTCTATGACACCATATGATGAGGTGTTTTGTTTTGAAACTTCCAAAATTGGGACTCGTTAAAAGTGCCTTTTTTTTTTTTAACATACATACTTAATTATCTACCTGTAAAATCATTTAGACATAATCAATGTGTTTTATTTAGTGTTATTTAAAAATGCGCTGTTTTTTGTTTCTTTTTACAGAATATATTTTAATCGCCATAAAATAAATAAACAACGCCGCATGGATAGTGAAGTTCGCCCAGTAATTATCTTATGTGCACCTGCACCTGTGGTACGAAAAAATTAGAACAAGAAAAGATCTACTTCAAATGCCATAAAGGATTATTATCCCTTTGTTCCGAGATAGAAAAGGAGTAAAAACAACGTGCGATTAAAAATGTAGACACAGTATGCCATACAATTGCGAGATGTTGGCGTGAATCCAAAATTGACGGTGACGAAATCTTTTCAAAAATTAAAAGAGGGCTTGTTAAATGATAAGGGAAATATTTGTTTGCTTTCTATTTACAAAATAATTTGTGGGGATTGTAGGTTCATACCTTTACCGTCAATTTATTAGTTGAATTATTCATTTAAAAAGAATACTAAATATTACACTTTTAGCCATTAAAATCGGGAAAAGTTATAGATGGTTGACTTAGAATGAGTGATTTATGTCAAGATGATGATTGAATATGGTTAATTTGTGCACATTTTTCCATTTAATACTTATCCTTATTGATCTCTCACTGTGCATTGACAGGATACCATAATACTTAGTTCGCTGCATCTTATCACAAAAAGGTCAATACGAAATTTCAGCCAGATCGGCTAAGTAGTTTCCGAGAAAAAGCCGAACGAATAAACAATTTGTCTATCTGTTTGTTCCACTTTTTCTACGAGATTACTTAGCCAATCTGGCTGAAATTTTGTATTGACCTTTTTGTGATAATATTTTGATACGTCTTTTGCATGCAGTGTTTGTTAACTCTCATTTCAAACAACGTATTGGACGGGCAGCGCAGTGAATATTGTATTTACGTATCGACTACTTGTAGCAGAAACAAATAGAACTCTTTTCTGGTGCGTCAGTGCCTCCTCTGACTGTGCGATATGGCACATACTGACCAATCAGTGGCATAGCGCAGGGATCTTCCTTACCCCCTTAAGGAACTATAACGGCTTCCGTCCCGGACAAGAAAAACTCTTCCCTTTTCCAGCGAGACGTCAAAGAGAGCGGACCTGTTTCCTCACTCTCCCTCTCTCTGCCTACATCGGTATCGACGGTCCCCACTTGGTAATAACTACCGGGCAAAGGCAGACGAGATCTATCCCAGCTATATCTAAATGGCATCTTGCCTTACTTAGGTTTATACCTTTTCCTTGCAAGTTTTACGAAGTCGTTTGTTCGTTTATTCAGTAGCTGGTGTTGAAATATTTATTTTATTAGGGAGTGTCCGAGAAGCATTAACTCAACTCCCTAAATCCTCATTGGACAAAATATATAATCAACAGCTGTTTTTAGCCAATCAGAGAATTCCAATGCTCAGTATAAAAACAAACAGAGTACAAAATAGACTTCGTGGCTTAGTGGGGGATGCCCTTTTCTCTACCCTGCAACATCTCTCCCACAGAAGAGACGTTGCGAGCCTGTCCTTGTTTTATCGTTATTTCCATGCTCGTCTGAACTCCAATCTCTGGTCCCCCCTCGCCAATCTTTCACGAGAAACACCCGTCTAGCTGAATCCACTGTGAAAAATTTCCCCCACTCTATATCTGTGCCTAAATCAAAACGCGGATTCCATGAACAAAGCTTCTTTCTTAGAACTGCACGCCTGTGGAACTCTGTTCCGTCTGCCTGCTTCCCTCCGGACTACAATTTGGATGTCTTCAAGTCCAATGTTAACAAATTTCTAATGAACCGCCCCCTTAAGTAAACACTTCAGCAAATCTCCTCACTAACTTAATGTACTTGCAATAACCCTTATCCCTGAGTGGCTTCCGGGCCTTGATAAGTGGTGATCACACAGACGTAGCTGGTAGCGCCACATATATAGCTTCTCTATATCTCATTCCCTATCTCAGATGGTTACATTTCCGACACGTTTCCCAGACCAGCACGATCAACATGCCTCACTTCTAGATCTCTTTCTGACAACAGTTCCCAATGACTGTACAACAAATGCCCATAGCCCACTCGGGAATGCTGATCACGCTGTGATAATGGTAGAAATCAGCCTAAATTCTCGCCCTAAAACTGAAGACCCACTACTCAAAACAACGAGGTATTACAAAAAGGCTGATTGGGAAGCCATCAGGGAGCTCATCAGAGATGCCCCATGGCAAAATATCTTTACTCTTCCAGCGGAACAGTGTGCAAATGAGACAACTGAATGGTTCAAAACTGCTATTGAAGCACATGTTCCCGCACGGAAATACTATAGCAAGCCCCACTCCCCCCAATGGTTTACTTCTGCTTGTGCAGCTGCCATTTGTCAAAGGCAGCATGCGTTCCGCAGATTCAACCGACATAAGTCCAGCTCAAATAAACAGAAGTTTATAGAAGCTAGAAATAATTGTAAGAGAGTGATAGACACAGCTAAGTCAGATTACTCTGAAACCACCAGAAAGCGCATCGAAGCACAGAAATTAGGAACCCGGGATTTTTGGAAAATCTACAACAGCGTAGTTAATAATGGACAGTCAATTATTCCCCCACTAACAAACAATCATGAGGTTGCTTGCACGGCAACTGACAAGGCTAATCTGCTTGCCAGTCGGTTTGCCTCAAACTCCACACTGAACTCGGTACACCACTCACTCCCTGATTTTCCTCTGCGAACAGACGCCACACTTGACGACTTGAAAATCACCCCTTCTCAGGTACATGGTATTATAAAAAACCTAGACACCTCTAAAGCATGTGGACCAGATCTCATCCCGGCTGTGCTATTAAAAAAATGCTCTGCCGAGGTTGCTCCAGTTCTGTCCAAACTTTACAATAAATGCCTTAACGAATCTTGTTTTCCCGACTGCTGGAAAACCGCCTCTGTGGTACCAGTCTTCAAGAATTCTGGTGAAAGAACTGACCCACTAAATTATCGCCCCATTAGCCTCCTCCTGCTTTTCGCCAAAATATTTGAGTCCTTAGTTAATAAAGCCCTAGTCCAGCACCTAACAGCTGCTAAACTCTTGACTGACAAACAATATGGATTCAGGCAAGCCCGTTCAACAGCAGATATCTTAACTGTAGTTTCTGAACGTATATACCGTTCATTGGATAAAACAGGGGAGGGTAGAGCGGTGGCCCTTGATATATCTAAGGCTTTTGACAGGGTATGGCACGATGGTCTTCTAAGGAAAATTAGATCATATGGAATCACTGGAAGAATTCATAACGTAATTAAATCCTTCTTAAGTAATAGAAAAATCAAAGTTGTCCTCGACGGACGTACATCCAAACAATATGACATAAATGCGGGAGTGCCTCAGGGGTCTATCCTTGGACCTCTATTGTTCCTGATATTCATAAACGACCTCCCTGATAATATTGTTTCGGAGATGGGTATATTTGCCGATGACACCACCCTCTATAACAGATATGAGGGGAAAACAAATGAACACATATCCAAGAAAATGGCAGAAACACTAGAGGATGACCTCCAATCCGTAGTGGAATGGGGACAAAAATGGTTGGTCTCATACATGCTGCTAAGACTAAGCTTGTTTCCTTCAATAACTACAAGAAACCTTCTCTACCACCAATAGCAATGGCCAAGAACACATTGCCTGAAAGTACTTCTTTTAAACTCCTCGGCCTAACGTTTACAGGGAATATGAACTGGAATAGATACATTGAGAGCATTGCCAAGGCTGCTGCAAGGAAGGTTGGCTCCCTCTACCGTGCTAGAAAACTACTTACGCCTGCCAGTATCCTATACCTCTATAAGGCAACCATTCGCCCATGTATGGAGTACTGTTGTCACATCTGGGCTGGTGCATCTGCTGCTTGTCTCTCGCTCCTGGACAGGGTTCAAAAAAGAGTCGCAAACCTGATAGGTCCTGAACTGTCATCTGGGCTTCAACCTCTGTCCCATCGACGAGATGTTGCATCCCTCTGCCTGTTCTACAAATACTTTAATGGTGAATGCTCTGACGAACTGCAAACACTTGTACCTCCCCGACGTAACTACCCCCGACAAACCCGACAAGCTACTAAGTCTCATCCCTTTACAGTGGAGATCCCTAGGTGCAAGAAAGCCTTTTACTCCAATAGTTTCTTCCCCAGAACTGCGGGTCTTTGGAACTCCCTTCCGGGATTCTGCTTTCCCAACTGCAATGATATGCAGAAGTTCAAGTGTAATGTTAACAAACATCTTTCTACTCTTCTCCCTTCATAATGACCCCGCTAATTAATTCCCTAATAGTAGCCCCCTGCTTCAAAGTGGCACTGTGCCTTGTTTGGGGTGAAAATTGAATAAAAAAAAAAAAATAAAAAAAAAAATCTCTGTGTAAAAAAAAACAAAAAAAAAAAAACACAGCGGCTTTCTTTCTCTTTCTTCCGTTTCTACACACGTTGCAAGTTGGCTAACCAAACTTGGTCACGTGATCAGCTATGACGATCATATTTACTGGCAACTTCATCCATTTCTCTGTCTAGCATCGCTGGTCCAGTCATTAAATTAATAAGCTGCGTCTGCGATTTCGTCTAGCAGTTGACTATCTCAACTTGTCCTGACGTTGACTTGACCAGCCCTGACACCATTTAATTTTGCAGCTGCATCTTAGTCACCATAGTCATGAACCGAATCTAGTAGTTGATGCTCCTTTTTATTCACCAATTTCCTGCAATCAATATGTGTCCCTTAAGACAAACTACGTCATTTTCAGGACAATTAAAAAAAAATAACATGAGCGATCTATCTATTCTTATCAAGAATATTCCTGTATTTTTCAAGTGCGACGTTCACAGACCTGTCGAGATGTTTCTTTAATTGATGCGTTAAGAAAAAAGCTGGTCAGGCACTAAACATGAACGTTCTTGGGTTACGGTTGATTAAATTTAATCATACTTTGTAACGACTAAAACTGGGTATTTTTTATATTCATAATATCCATGATTCAGTAGAAAAGAACGCTAATACAATTTTAAAAATTTGTTCAATATAGTTTTTACGTAATAAAGGTTGTTGCTTACTGTTTGAGGAATTCCGATCTGGAAATGCCGAGAGGGCTGACCAGGCAATTTTTAAGAGACAAAAGTGTCCCAAATTGGGAGTACTTGTTTGTTCTCTCCACTTTTGGTCTTGTGTCATATCCCCTGGAGGTGGGAAGGAAGTAAATACCCAGTCCCTGAGCAGTCTTTCTGGAACATATTATGCTTTACTTGTGTAAATATGCATTCTTGCAAGTATACCACCGTATTGTCTTATTGTCAGCTTTTCAAGATCACAAAACTTTCTTATTTCTTTATATAAGCGACGATTGTTCTATTTCGATTTGATTTTTAACTTCCGCTAACATCCAGCAATTTTTTTTAATGTCTAACTGACTCTACTTCCCAGTAATCAAAGGAAGGAAATTTTAAAAAAGAAAAAAAAAAAAAGAAGAAAATTAAGAGCAATCAAAGTAATGATTAGTGCTTTTTATTGAGGTCATTAGAAATCATTAACGCTTTTTTTTTCAGCTTGTGAAAGTAAAGTTTTAACTTATTAAAATAAACAGAATTATAGAGCTTTACATGGAAAAACAATGACAACCTCCGACGCCTGAAATAAATTCAGCAAAAAAGTCCTCACCCAAATAAAAACTCAAGTATGCGCGTTTTTATAAGGCATCAGAAATGATAATGACGTAATTCCATGATTTTATATGACTATGTAATATTTGTTTATTATAACTGACAAAGTGGATACAAATATTAGCTTGAGAGGAATATTTTATTTTCTTAGTTTTTACATACTTTTAGAATTCTGTGTCTGCTCTTCGCAGGACACGTGTGACAACGTAGAAGCCTGGAGACTGACTGTCCAATCCTTTTTAGGTCAATCATCGGTCAGAGAGAGAGAGAGAGAGAGAGAGAGAGAGAGAGAGAGAGAGAGAGAGAGAGAGAATGAGAAAAAGAGAGAGGGGGTGAGCGAGCAGCAACAGCAGAAGAGAAAAGAGAATAGATTTTTGGGTATCTTGGTTAGTTGAGTTCTTTTAGAGAAAGAGAGAATTAAAGAAACAATGTCTTTTTTTCATGGTAGTAGTATGTGGCCTGAGGTCACGTTCACTCCTACAACTATTTTAGTAAAATATCTAGATAAATAGAGAGCGCGAACACTGGTGAAGCATATATTTTGGGGGTTTCTTTTGTCACTTTTAACAGAAAGTGTACACTAGTTATCCATAAGGGAATTTTAACTCGGTATAATTGATCCATGATTTGCAATTAGATTCATTCATTTAGTCGCATAAACCCGTAAAAACTTGTGGGATTTTTTATGTTGTCGTTGTTGCTGATAGTAGTAGTAGTAGTAGTAGTAGTAGTAGTAAAAATTACTAAATTATTGAGATGTTTTAAATTAATAAGCTAACGCCGTCCGTAGGATGGGTATTTACGTAGTTAATTAAAAATACTGAAACAAAAGCGTTAACGTCTGCTGCCGAAATATCAAGGTGTTTGTTTCACACTGGATTATTGTTATGAAACTGTTTGGGTTTCAATCAACATTAAATGCTTTCCGATTAGTTAAAAAGCGGAACGTACAATTGATAAGCTTTCAATTGTGCTGCAATGTCAAATTTGAAAATGTAAATAAATAACAAAGAAAAATATGAAAAATAAAAGAGAAACATGTCGCACTTGTTTCAACAGATTTAAACAATATTATATGAATGTCTTTTTTGTGATTTGCCTCCGAATTTTATTCATCTATATATCTATAAAAGTGAACGTCTGTCTGTCTGTGTGTCTGTCTGTCTGTGTACATTTCCCTACGCAATAACTCTGTCAATTTTTAGTCTATAGACTCGAAATTTGAAATACCGGGTACTGAGATTTGGGAAAATCGATGTGACGGGTGTCAGCCAGAAATTTGGCTGTTAAGGGGTCAAATTTCAACGATTTGACCTTTAAGAACTCTACCAAACTCCTCCGACAATTTTGGGTCTAGGCACTTGAAATTTTAGATATAGGTTCCTTGAACCTGGATCTAACTTAATAAAGTGATTTGAGCCCGAAACTATCAATTTTAAGGGGTCACAATAGGGGTCAAAGTTTTAAAAAATTAACCATTTTTTTTTGTTTTTTTTGCTTTTTTTGCACAGCATACACCTCCAAACACCCGAGCAACGCCGGGCACCCCTGCTAGTAAAATATACAATTGTTCTAGAAAAGATAAAAACGCGGGGGGTGCACGTGGAAGACGGATATTTTGATTAACGGACTTTTCTGTAAACAGATGAAATATTGACACGTTAAGAAAAAAATGAATAGAGAGAGAGAGAGAGAGAGAGAGAGAGAGACTCTGTGTGTGTGTGTGTGTGTGTGTGTGTGTGTGTGTGTGTGTGTGTGTGTGTGTGTGTGTGTTCAGTTAAGGGGGATCATTTTCTACCACATTTATTATTTATTCTTAAACAAGGGTTCATACTGAATATGAATCATATGTTTATAATATGGAACAATATTTATGAAATACATTAAAACATTTTTCATTTTCAGCTTTTTCTGGTCTTCGGGCTAAGATCCAAAGATCCAAGTATAGTATCTGTTCTGATTCTAGACTTAAATTAATCTGCCCCTAGTCAATGTAGGGGAACCTCTTTTATACTAAGACAATTTTCATTATTGCATCTGCCAGAGTGACCCTTTTTGAGAGTTGGTTTTCCTCTGCGTTAAAAACGACCTTGTGTCACATTTTGATTTCGTGAGGAAGCAAATAAATACCAGAATTCTATATTTCTATGACATATGGTTTGGTGTTTCGTTTTGAAACTTTCGAAATTGGGATCCGTTAAAAGCGGCATACTTTCTTTACTGTCCATACTTAATTCTGTACTTGTAAAATCATTAAAAAAATAATGAAAGTATTTTATTTATTGTTATTTAAAAATAAGTTAGCATATATTCTGAAGCTCCGCCCAGCATTTCTTATATGCACTTGTGGCACGAGAGAGAGAGAGAGAGAGAGAGAGAGAGAGAGAGAGAGAGAGAGAGAGAGAGAGAGAGAGAGAGAAGATCTACGTCAAAGCAAAGGATTACTTTTCCTTATCACCGACACGAACAAAGAATAAAAACAGCATTCAATTAAAAGTGTAAATAGCTTATGCTATATAATTACGAGAGATTGGCAGAGTTTAGACGTGAATCCAAAATTGACAGTGATGAAATCTTTTCAGAAATTAAAACAAGGATTATTAAATAATGGAGAAATACAAGCTTTCATGTTTGTATGCTTTCTATTTGCAACCCATTTTGTAGGGATTTTCGGTTCATACCTTTGCTGATAATTTCTCAGTTGAATTATTAATTTAAAAATAATATTAAACACTATTCATTTTTTAGCCCGGTAAAAACGAATAAAGGTTATAACTCGCGGAATTAGAACGAGTGTTGTAAGCGAAAATGATGGTTGAATCTGGTTAAATGTGTGCTCATTTTTGCATTGGATGCTAATCTCTATTAATCTTTAATTGTGCATTAAACGGATACCATAATACTTAGTTCGCTGCACTTTATCATAATAAAGGCCCATACAAAATGTTAGCCAGATCAGCCAAGTAATTTCCTAGAAAAAGTGGAATGGACAGACAGACAAATAAACATACGCACGGGAAAACTGACAAAGAGAAATATAATATAGATAGCATTAACTGATACATATTTTTCATGCGATATTTGTTAATTCTCATTTCAAATAACGTATTGGAGTAGTAGCGCAGCGAATGTTGTATTTACTTACCGACTCTTCATTGGACAAAATTCATAATCAGCAAGTTCTTTCACCCAATCAGGGAATTCCACGGCGTCTTTACTTCTCTTCCTTCCGCCTTTTTAAAGGCACATGGTGCGGTTTGGCTTGTTCACGTGATCAGCTGTTACGGCCATAACAAGCGACAACTTCGTCCGGCTCTCTGTCTAGCGCCACTGGTCCAATTATTAAATCGATCAGCTGTTTGGGCGATTTCGTCTGGCAGTCGACTACATCAACATGTCTAGTCGTTGAATTGACCAACTCTGATACCATTTAATTTCGCAACTGCACCTTGGTTACTTCACTCGACCAACAGCGAACCGAGCCGATTACTTGATGCACCTTTTTATTGACCAGTTTAGTTTCCTGCAATCAGTTTGTTCTTGTAAGTACAAAGTCCGCCATTTTCGAGACAATTCACAAAACTACAATACGTGCAATCTATTTGTTCTTTCCAAGACAATCACTGTACTCTTCAGGGCCATTTCTCTTTCAGTTAGCCTTAGTGCAACGTCTACACCTGATTATCATTGCTGGAGAAACGATCAGAACTGTCGAGCTGCTTCTTCAACGATAATGTCAAAAAGCAAGCTGATCAAACAGTAACGATAAACGTTCTTGCGATGCTGGCGACTCAACCTAGCTGCTCTTAATCATACCTTCTGACCAATAAAACTGTTTCCTTTTATATTCATTCAATTCCTTTGTGTATATCTGTCTTTTCTCGTGGCTTTATTGTATATGTTTCTAGCAACGTGCAAAGTCGATCAGCATACCCCATCATCTGCAACACATCACTGCTCAACATTAATATGCCAGAACTTTAAACTAGGATATTATCCGTTTCATATCCGGGCATTTTTAAGAGACCGGAATGTAATGGTTAGTGTGTGTGTGTGTGTGTGTGTGTGTGTGTGTGTGTGTGTGTGTGTGTGTGTGTGTGTGTGTATTTTAATTATTTTTATTCAGGTCATCAGAAATGACTAACTTTTTTTTCCATATCGCGATAGTTTGTGGGAACATGCCAACCGGATGCTAACGTCTCCAGCATAAGAGACAAAATAAAAAATCGTCGTTTGCACATGGCTCCACGCATCGCTTCCGTTTGGAAAAAGAAAAATAAGAAACCATAAAAAGAATTATGAACCAATGGCAGAGCTCCCCGCCGAAAATAAAGGCCTAAATTATCACAGCCGCTGGAAGCCGGTTTACGACTATAAAAGGAGGGGACCAGAAAGAAAGAGAAGAGAGATTCGCCTAGCTGCGTCAGTGAACGCACGGACAGTCTTCCACCCGACCTAAAGAAATGAAGTAGAAAAAGAAAAGAAAAGGAGAGACTCGCCTAGCTGCGTCAGTGAACGCACGGACAGTCTTCCACCCGACCTAAAGAAATGAAGAAGAAAAAGGAAAGAAAAGGAGATTCGCCCAGCTGCGTCAGTGAACGCACAGACATTCTTCCACCCGACCTAAAGAGATGAAGAAGAAGAAAAAGAAGAAGAAGAAATAAGGCACCAGTGAACTGAAGCCAACTACGCTCTCACGTTATAAGCCGAGACGCCTTCAATTCTAACAATGCCTATCTTACACAAACCAAAGAAGAAAAAGAAGAAAAACACAGGAGGCAAAAACGCCGCGCTGCTAGCTTGATAAATGTAGTCGTCGCTCTCCAGTTAAAAGCCTGACACATATCACCGAAGTAGCACGGCTGGCCGCCACTTACCACCCCCGTCGTCTGAAAAGATAAGTACGCTTTGTTTAATTATACTACCCCCACAGAATTTAATTCCTTATCAATGCATACACACGCTGGACTACTATTCTCAACTTTCCTACAACAATTATTTCTCTTCCCACGCGCGAACAAACAATAGTGACCCGAACTTCAGATGAAAACACATTTCCCTTCTTGCAACAACACCAGTCCTGCAACGAACATTGGCCACATACGCGCGGACATATTGTAACTAAAACGTTCATTTCTTTCAATAGCAAATAAACCACGTTTATCTTATCCATTAACTGAGCCTTTGTTTCCTTCAATTCCTCATTCGTTTCATTATTCTCTTGTAACGGGATTGGGGTATTTATATATGACCTATTCTTCCTACAAAAATGGTGACCCCGCCCCTTTATTTAAATGAAATGGATGAGGTTGAACGAAGCATGCATACACACCTACAAACATCCTAGGAACACTTCACCTCTTCTAAATAAAACTATCCAAAAAAAAACAAAAAACAAAAAAAAACTCCTCAACCTCCAAAAAAAAAAAAAAAAAAAAAACCTCTGAGCCATAAATGGCGAACCAACCAACGAACCAACCCAACCAACCAACGAACCAACCCACCAACGAACCAACCAACGAACCAACCCACCAACGAACCAACCAACAAACCAACCCAACCAACCAACGAACCAACCCACCAACGAACCAACCCACCAACGAACCAACCAACAAACCAACCCAACCAACCAACGAACCAACCCACCAACGAACCAACCAACGAACCAACCCACCAACGAACGAACCAACCAACCAACCAACCAACCAATCCACTAAAATCCTCACGGGCACTCTCGGAATAGCTCCGCTATTTCGGGTGGCGATGTGTGTGGGAACATGCCAACCGGATGCTAACGTCTCCAGCATAAGAGACAAAATAAAAAATCGTCGTTTGCACATGGCTCCACGCATCGCTTCCGTTTGGAAAAAGAAAAATAAGAAACCATAAAAAGAATTATGAACCAATGGCAGAGCTCCCCGCCGAAAATAAAGGCCTAAATTATCACAGCCGCTGGAAGCCGGTTTACGACTATAAAAGGAGGGGACCAGAAAGAAAGAGAAGAGAGATTCGCCTAGCTGCGTCAGTGAACGCACGGACAGTCTTCCACCCGACCTAAAGAAATGAAGTAGAAAAAGAAAAGAAAAGGAGAGACTCGCCTAGCTGCGTCAGTGAACGCACGGACAGTCTTCCACCCGACCTAAAGAAATGAAGAAGAAAAAGGAAAGAAAAGGAGATTCGCCCAGCTGCGTCAGTGAACGCACAGACATTCTTCCACCCGACCTAAAGAGATGAAGAAGAAGAAAAAGAAGAAGAAGAAATAAGGCACCAGTGAACTGAAGCCAACTACGCTCTCACGTTATAAGCCGAGACGCCTTCAATTCTAACAATGCCTATCTTACACAAACCAAAGAAGAAAAAGAAGAAAAACACAGGAGGCAAAAACGCCGCGCTGCTAGCTTGATAAATGTAGTCGTCGCTCTCCAGTTAAAAGCCTGACACATATCACCGAAGTAGCACGGCTGGCCGCCACTTACCACCCCCGTCGTCTGAAAAGATAAGTACGCTTTGTTTAATTATACTACCCCCACAGAATTTAATTCCTTATCAATGCATACACACGCTGGACTACTATTCTCAACTTTCCTACAACAATTATTTCTCTTCCCACGCGCGAACAAACAATAGTGACCCGAACTTCAGATGAAAACACATTTCCCTTCTTGCAACAACACCAGTCCTGCAACGAACATTGGCCACATACGCGCGGACATATTGTAACTAAAACGTTCATTTCTTTCAATAGCAAATAAACCACGTTTATCTTATCCATTAACTGAGCCTTTGTTTCCTTCAATTCCTCATTCGTTTCATTATTCTCTTGTAACGGGATTGGGGTATTTATATATATCCTACCCCCCTACAAGTTAAGGTCCAGCCTATTGAAATGAACAGAATTAAAGAGCTTTACATTCAAAAGCAAATAGCAAGGGAGACAACCCCGACGCCTTAAATGAATTCTGAAAAAAAATCTCCACCCTTAATAGAAAGTTAATTGTGGGTGCTTTTTTAAGTCATCAGACATTATAATAATAATAATTTATATAGAGAACATTAAATTAATAGCGTAATTCTATGATTTTATAAAAATAGTAATAATATTAAATTATCTAGATCAAACACGAGCGAAAACACTAGTTGAATTTTTCCTCCGTCATTTTTGACGGAGAGTGTACACTAGTCACAAGAGATCTGCGAGAATTTTAACTCGACATAGTCGATTCCATGATCCGTAACATTCAATTTATCGTCCTAAACCCATGAAAATTTTTGGAATTTGAATGTTCTTCCTGTTATTGCTTATAGCATTAGTATCAATTGGTTCCTTTACTTGGCGGCATATCAACCCTTTTCAGGTTATTTAATGCGGAATCAAATAATGTTGGTAAAAGCTTTATATCTTCAAATTATTAAATTCAGAATCTGGTAAATTTTTGTAACAGTTTTTTTGTCTCCTTCTTTATATCTTCAAATATTTATTCATGATGTTTGGTTTGATTATTTTGCAGAGGAAAATCGTTGTTTTTGTTTTTGCTTTGCAAAACATGATTGAGTTTTCCAAAGAGAAAGGAAAAAATATAACCTCAATGTTTGGTGCATTTTAGGTTAAGAAACGGGTATCTTCAGACAGCCTGATCTGATAGCACCAGTAGTAGTAGTAGTAGTAGTAGTAGTAGTAGTAGTAAAAATTACTAAATTATTGAGATGTTTTACGCCGTCCGTAGGATGGATATTTACGTAGTTAATTAAAAATACTGAAACAAAAGCGTTAACGTCTGCTGTCGAAATATCAAGGTGTTTCACGCTGGATTATTGTTATGAAACTGTTTGGGTTTCAATCAACATTAAATGCTTTCCAATTAGTTAAAAAGCGGAACGCACAATTGATAAGCTTTCAATTGTGCTGCCTGCAATGTCAAATTTGAAAATGTAAATAACAAAGAAAAATATGAAAAATAAAAGAGAAACATGTCGCACTTGTTTCAACAGATTTAAACAATGTTATATGAATGTCTTTTTGTGATTTGCCTTCGAATTTTATTCATGAAATATACAATTGTTGTAGAAAAGATAAAAACGGGGGGGTGCACGTGGAAGACGGATATTTTGATTAACAAACTTTTCTGTAAACAGATGAAATATTGACACTTTAAGAAAAAAAAATGAATAGAGAGAGAGAGAGAGAGAGAGAGAGAGAGTGAGAGAGAGAGTGAGAGAGAGAGAGTCATTTATGTTAAGTGCATTTCTCACTATATTACATTTGTTATTATACCATACATAGTTATAACATCTTTCATCCTTGGTCGCTCTTCCAAGAGAAGCTTTTCCACAACTACGTCAGCTCCACCTACAATATCAAAAACCTCTGTTCTCACGGTACTGGATTCTGACACTCAGGTTCAATCCTTAATCACTCCTAACGTTTCGTCTACAACATTTTCTACATAAGCACTAATATGTATTAGCTAATAGATCTATGAGCCAACCATTCACTGTAATATTTATCAGTGGGATGCCACGTTCCAAAATATCACATTCTATCTTGGAAGAGGGATTTATATATTAAGACAATTTTACCGGAAAGGGTAACTTTAGGTGTTTATACAGTTGTTTCAGAATATTCATTGAAAATATATATATATATATATCAGTTAAAGTTTTAAAGTAAAAAAAATCGAAATATATACAAATATTAAAAAAAATCAAAATATATATAAATATTAAAAACAAAACTTTTCTGTGCAATATTTCAATATTTTATTTATTTTTTTTTGTAAACCAAAACAAATTAACACAAAGTTAAAAACCAATAGAATAAGATTAATTTGATGCAAATAAAATAATTTAGATTTATTTGAATATTCTTTTGTATTGTATAATATACTAGCTGTTCCATGCCAGCGCTGCCCGAGACTCTTTTGATTTTATCAGAAAATTATTTGTTATTTTTACAAAAGATTCAGTTGCAATATTGGATTGCTAACTTATTTTCACTTAATAGAAGATAGATTCTATAATAATACATACATAATCTGCATAAATTAAAATATCATGTTTAAAGGTAGTGTACGATCGGGCAACGCCGGGCGTCCAGTTAGTAAAATAAATAAAAATGTATCAATTGGCATATAAACACAAAGAAAGAAAATTTCCTATTATGAAAATAAAGTTAAGAGTTTTTGTCCAAATTTATTTTAATCGACAGTTAGATTTTGAAATTATTTGCCTTAATCCTTCCATTAAACACCTTAAATATTCTTACCTCTTGTTTTTTCCCAGTTAACCTTTTGTGACGGGACGGATATATCTTTATATAGATTGGAAGATCGCATCTGACATAATAACTATGTATGTCTTAAAATGTAGTATTGCATAAAAAAAAAACTCACAGTGGTGTGTGTTCGGACGAAACTCTGCAAAATACGGGATGGAAAGAACGTTTTAGTCACCTAAAATGTGCAAGTGTGTTGAAACCCCCACCGAATTCTGGTAGTAAATAAGGAAAGTGTGACGTTTGTCATGTAAAAAATCCAAATATTTATTGAAAAAAAAAAAGTATGTTGTATATATAATGCTAGCCGTTCCGAACCGATATTGCCCTGTATTAAATTTCTATTTTTGTTTAGCAGCTTTTTTTTTTATTGGTTTTCTTGTAATCACTGGGAGTCAGGTTATTAAAAGTTAATGTTTTTCATTCCTAATAAACGAAAACCATTTATTTATGACAAGGCAAGAAGCTACTTGATCTAAGAAACTAAAAATACCACTTCAAGGCTAAAAAAACAACAACAACAAAAAACGAAAAAATAAAAACTAGCTAACATAAAAAAAAGAAAAAACTAATTAACCTGTTATACGAATAGATGCCGACTCAGGAAACAGCAATTCTTTCCCCGTTGTCAGAAACACTGCTGATGGAATGTGAGAACTAAAGTGCAAACTAATAGAAGCATGAATTTTAAAAAAATAATGTACTTGCGATAGCGTAAAATTAAAGTGTATGATTGACACGAATGTGTATCACTGAAATACTGAATATATGCTTTTATTTTCAAGACAAATAACATAATGTTAACCGATATCATGTATAACTAGCAGGGTAACCCGACGTTTTCCGGGATTAAATGATGATTAACGAATGTTTCACACTGCCATACTTTCATTATCATCGAAATCGATGAAATCGCCCATTTTCAATCAAATTTGATTGCTTGCTCTAGTGGAGGACGCATCACGATGCACTGGGAGGAAGCTTCACATGCCTCCCCGTCGTGACTTACTTAGTTCACAATACATTGTACACATAGCACTGTAGAAAATCTACTGTTGATTTTATAAAAATATTTTTATATATATATATAGGCTTGCATTAAAGCTAAAATTCAAAAGTCAAGTATCATGCTTCAATAAACAGAAACATTCATTTTGAATGCGCCTCTGTCATATCAAAGAACCTACTGCTGATTTTATCTGCCTGGCCTTACTGGATGTTCGGTGATAACGACTTGAATTTAAGTTTAAAATGAAAAAGTCAAATATCATGGTGTGATTGTGCTTTAAACAAAAACATTCATTTTGAAAGCGCCCCTGTCATATCAAAGAACCTACTGTTGATTTTATATGTCGAGACTTTCGGCTTGTGCGGTAATAAAACTTCTTAAATGCATCTGTGATGTTATGTTGTGTAAGGTGTTAACTTTGGTCAAAAATACCTGTTCCTTCTTTCATTGGATTATTTCGATTATCGATTATCACTACTTATCGATGATAAGCTGATACAAAACCTATCTAAGAATCCTGCCAGGCACATAAAGTATCTTCGTGTGCAATTTTATAAAAAATGATCCAGCCATTTTCGAGTTCATAGGGAACGAACTCACATGCACAGACAAAGTTCCTTTAATATAATAGTAGATAGAGATTTGAATAAAGCAGTGAATTTATTTACAATAGAGACAAAGCAAAATGGTCGTGAAGATTTATTGTCACATCTGGACTGGTACATCTCTCTCAATCGGACAAGGTCCCAAAAATTTAATAGGTCCCACACTGTCGGCCAAGCTCCAACCTCATGTCCCATCTCCACAATGTTGCATACCTGCTTGTTTTGCAAGTACTGTAATGAAATGTGCTCTGACGAACTTGTAACACTGATACTGCCCAGGCATAAATACCTCGACGAACTCGAAAAGCAACAAAATCCCATGCCTCAACTCTAGAAGCTACCCTCCCCGTTGCCAGGGAGACTTCTACCTTGAAAGTTTCTTCATTCGAAATGCTAGACTTTCGAATTCCATCTGTGTATCTTAATTCTCCGATTGTACTAACATGCAGGAGTTTAAATGTAATGTGAACAGACATCTTGCTGCTCAACTCCCTACTTAGAGTGTTCCTAATTAACAGTTAACCTCTTACGTGTCAGTGGTAATTTGTTTTGTTTGGGGTGAATAGGAGTAAAAAAAATATGAATAAAAAGAATGGAAATTGTGTTCATGACAAATACCACCTGGTTAAACAATGTTATGGAAGAGTTCCGTGGAAGAAAAGCAGAATCGGTATATAATGTTCAGAAGAGATCAAGGAATAAGCAACCATGGCTAGCATGGGCCCGTTGTAAGGAATCAGTGGCTGCACACGGGAGCGAACCTGAAATCATTTGATTTTGATGTGAAGGTCGTGAAAATAGATGGTTTTGATAGTCAAAATGGCTGAATAAAAAGAGTGATTTCTTTTTTGTTCGATGCAAACATTTTTGAACGCCACATAACTTGTGGGTGTTTTGAATATTTTTGGTTTGTTGGAAAAGAGAAGAAAGAAAAAGTGTTACTACTGATATGAAATATGAACGTTTTTTTATGTTGCTGCTGAAAAGAAGTAAATATTTTGGCATGCGTGTGTTTTTTTAACTCTAAATAATTTACATGACTTAAATAGGAATTAATCAAATATCTTTTAAGGTGCTGTTTTCAAAAAGTCACTATGTTACGAGCGAGCACTCGCTATCTTATACATTTCGTAAAGAAAGAGAACAGAAAAGAGCAATTCATGTGTCGGTCTTTTGCATCGTTTGGGTTTTTCGGACTACTATTCTCATCTTGAGTGTCATTTTCACAAAGTTTCAGTCAATGCAACCTCCAATTTTCTTCAGGTGTATCTTGTCATTTTCTTCAGATGTATCTTGTCAGACTCTTGAATCTGCACGGAATTTCAAATGGAACCCTTTAGACACAGTCAGCATACAGTCGAAATTCAACTCCCTCAAAACGGTGCCACCCAGACATAAATAAAAAAAATAGTATAATCGGCCCTGTTGATATTTATTATTGAAGACACTTCCAGTGACGGGCAATAATCCTCAACTTTCGGAGAAGGTACCTTCTGAAACCAAACGGGATAGTATTTTAATGTAATTTATTTATTTAAAACCATGTTTTCATAGAAAGAAAAGCATTTTGCATTAATATAAATAAGTTATAGCAAGTTTAATTGTATATTCACAATCTTTCAAAAAAAGGTCTGTTCGAAAATATTGAAAAAGTTGTAGTTGATAGGTGAGAGGTCTGGAGAGTATGGCAGATGAGGCAGCCCAATTCGTTCAACTTCTGCAGGGTCGGTTTAGCTATGTGCATTCAGGCATTGTCCTGAAAGAGAATTTTCTGTTGACTAATGCTGGGTGTTGTTGTTGAAGTTTCTGATGCATTTCATCCATTTGTTGACGGTATTTTTCCGCTGTAATGGTTTCGCCTGCATTCAAAAAACTGCAATGGATGAGACCAATCACAGACTACCAAACACTCAGCAATATCTTCTTTTGGTGCAACTCTGGCTTTAGGAAGTGTCGTGGAGCTTCGTCAGTGTCTAACCACTGAGCTGAGCATTGTTGATTGTCATAAAGAACCCATTTTTCATCGCAAGTCATAACCCGGTACAGAAACGGGTTGTTCTTGTTGTGTAAAAGAAAGGGAAGATTACACTTCATAACAGCATTTCTTTTGGTTGTCATTCAATTCGTGAGGCACCCATTTATCAAGTTTTTCTCTTTCCAATCTCTTTCAAGTGGCCAGAAATCATTGTATACATTATGTCTTATTCAGAAGCAAATTCTCGAACAGTTGTATATGGATTGGTTTCGACTAAGGTTCTTAACTAATCATTGCCAACATCCAATGGCTGGCCACTACATCATCTTCAAGACTCTCGTCGCTGCCACAGAATTTCTTAAATGACCATTTTATTATTTTATTACATTTTCACCCCAAACAAGGCACATTGCCACTTTGGTGTAGGGGGCTACTATCAGGGGTAATAACTACTGGGGTACTATGTAGGGATTTTGGCAGCAAGATGTTGGTTCTTGAACTTCTGCATGTCAGTACAGTTGGGGAAGCAGGGGCATGGAATGGAATTCCAGAGTCTAGCAGTTCTGGGGAAGAAACTACTGGAGTAGAAAGATCTTTTACATCTAGGGATCTCTACTGTGTGGGGGTGGGATTTAGTTGCCTGTTGGGTTTGTCGAGGGTGTCTATGTCATGGGGGCACAAGTGTCTGCAGTTTGCCAGAGCATTCACCATTAAAATACTTGTAGAATAGGCAGAGGGATGCAACATTTCGTCGATGGGACAGAAGCTGAAGCTTAGATGACAGTTCAGGGCCTATCAGATTGGCGACTCTCTTTTGAACCTTGTCTAGGTGCGAGAGACTAGTAGCAGATGCACCAGCCCAAATGTGACAGCAATACTCCATACATGGGCGAATGGTGGCTTTATAGAGGAACAGGATACTTTCGTGTGTTCGTAGTTTTCTAGCACAGTAGAGAGAGCCTACCTTCTTCGCAGTGGCCCTGGCAATGCTTTCAATGTAATTGTTCCAACTCATGTTCCTGTGAACGTTAGGCCAAGGAGTTTGAAAGATGTACTCTCAGATAAAGAGTCACTGGGCATTGCACTTGGTGGCAGAGAAGGAAACTAGTTTAGTCTTGGCAGCATTGAATGTGACCATCCATTTTTGTACCCATTCCACTACAGATTGGAGGTTATCCTTTAGTGTTTTTGCCATTTCTTTAGATATGTGTTCATTTGTTTTCCTGTCGTGCCTGTTATAAAGTGTGGTGTCATCAGCATATATACCCATCTCAGAGGCAATTTTGTCGGGGAGGTCATTTATGAATATTAAGAACAATAGAGGTCCAAGGATAGACCCCTGAGGCACTCCTGCATTTATATCATATTGTTTAGATGTGCGACCGTCGAGGACAACCTGGATTTTTGTGCTCTGTATTCAGTAGTGATTCCTGGGCCAAATGCTTTGTTGATAGTGTGAGCTGTTTCAGCAGTTTTTCAGCCTAGCTTGAATTGAAATAAGAAAATTGTGAGAATTTGCTTTTTTTTCCATCTTGAATTCAACATTCTGAAAAGAAGACGTAACTGTTTTAAAATGATTGTAATTTAAACGATTTGTTGTTGGCATCCGTCGGTCTAGAAGACTATGCAGTTGCTTCTGTAGAGGTGATTGAACACCGTTTTCTGTGGCTGAATAAGACTATCTTCGATCTACATTACCGGTTGCAGACATCGCTGGTGAAGGTCAGTGAATCGTATTGATAATCTGTTGAATTTTGTTTACTAGCCTTCCTGAATAGTGTATTGGTCCCTGCTATTCTTTTACCAGGCTTTTAGTCACCGTTTATCTCCAGATGTTGCAGACTTTAGCTTTGGGCTCCCAACTGGTAGGGTCAATATTACATGCTTTCATGTCGCGTTTGCAGACGTCTACATAGTGGAGGTAATTTTCCTTTTGCCAGTGTTGAGTTCACTATAGAGAATGTCTTTTGGCATTCTCCCATTGTCCATGCAATGCACATGGCCTATCCAGCATAGGCGTCTTTAGCAAAGGAAGGTGAACATGAAGGGGATACCAGCCCTTGTGAGCACAGCATTGTTTGTAAGTTTTAAGAAATTCCAAGAATTCTCCGCAGACTACGCATGTGAAATGTGTTCAGTTTCTGTTCTTGGTTGCTGTAAGTTGTCCATGCTTTGCTGCCAGAAAGTTGGTAATAACACAGGACATGTAAAGGTTCACTTTCGTGGAGATGGTGAGATGTTTATTTTCCCACATCCAAATTGTGAATTTTTCAAGAGTGGTGGATATCTTTTTGATGCACTTATTGAGTTCTACATCAAGAGGTAGGTTGTTTGAGACTGTAGACCCGAAATATTGAAATTGATGGTCTATGTGAAAGCACTGCCAATCATAGTAATGATGGGAGATGATGAGGTTCCTTGGCTCATGACCTGGGTTTTCTTCAGGTTGATGATGAGGCTGAATTCTTGGCAAGCATTGGAAAACTTGTCGATGAGTCTTTGAAGTCATTCCTCAGTGTGAGATGTTACCACCATATCGTCTAACTTGTTAGACTTTGATCTTGAACTGAAGGCAATTGATGTCAAAGAGGCAGCCACCTGATCTGGAGCGAAGGTAAACTCCATCTTCTGACGAATTGAAAGCATGTCTCAGAAGAAGGGCAAAGAAAATGGCAAATAGCATAGGGACAAGCACATGTCACTGTTTGACACTACTTTTTACACCAAACTTAGCAGAGGTGCCTCCATCGAATTGCATGGTGCTCATCATCCAATCATGAAATGACTCCATAAGAGTCAGGAGTTTGGGAGGAAAACCAACGAGAGGCAGCATTTTGAATAGCCCATCTATGCTGACTAGGTCAAATGCTTTAATAAGGTCAATAAATGCAAGGTGCAATGGTCTGGTTTTTACTCTGCACTTCTGGAGTTGGCGTAGTGAGAAGATCATGTCAATGGTGGAATGTTGTGTTTCTCATATCCTAGGAACAGCACCTTCTTCTTAACAATGTAGCAAAAGTTGGAATAATGGCTTCAGGAGAGAGGACTTGCAACTCTTGATCACTTCGTCTGAGATGGAATCAGTACCTGGAGCCTTCCTTGGTGGGAATTTGTCGATCACCTTGGAGACATCATCGATGATGGGTGGTATGTCCAGCTCAGGTAATTGTGCATAGTGTAGGATGCTATCGAGGGTGTTCTGGCTTACTTTGCTTTCTGTTGTATAGAACTGAGAGTAGTGTTTGACCCATCTATCAAGTTGTCTGTAAGAATTTCTTCTGTCTTGGACTTCAAAGGAGCAGTTTTTACAGTGCGTGGACCGATTGCATTCTTAATGCCGTCATACATTGCCTTGTTGTTTCCATCATTTGCAGCTTGTTGGATGGAACTGCATAGTCTGTTCCACTCATTTACACAATCGCATTGACTGTTGACTTTACCTTATTGCAAGATGTTTGAAATGCTAATAGAAAGTGTCTACTTGGGTTATTCTTGTTTTCCTGAAAAAACCTCTCCTTTTGGACTCAATGGGAAGGTCTAGTTTCTCAGAGTTCACATTGTACCAGTCAATGTTTTGTTCACCTTCTCTCATCCCATAAGATTGCAGAAGAGTATGAGGCCTTCTTCAGACTTTCTCACATTTCTGTAGGCGAGCTGCCTGAGTGGATAAAATCGGCTGCGAAGTTGGCCTCAAACTGTCTTGGTGTTTGGTCTTGGTTACATTGATCTTTGGTTTTCCAGTTTGATTGGTGTGGAAGAATTTCTTTGCTTGTAGTTTGACTCTGCAGCATACGAATAAGTGATCAGTGTCACAGTCAGCACTGTGATAAGTTCTAGTGACTGTGAAGTTAGGGGGAAACTTTCTCCTGGTGAGTTGGTATCAATGTTTTGATCGTGAGTGTCTCCATGATACTCTATAATGACATTTTGTAGAGAAGAAAGTGTTGGTTACACATTGAGTAGAGTTCTAGTGGTCTTTGTCCATTTTTGTTGTACTTTCCTACTCTGAAGTGTCTTTGCCAGGTGGGCCAAGCTTTGTTGTCATTCCCAACTCAAGCATTGAAATCACCCACAATTATCAAGATGTCATGATTCTTGAAATTTTGAATGTAAGCATCAAGTTTGCTGTAGACTACATCCTTGGTGTCATCGGTTGCTGACATAGTTGGAGCATAGACACATATTAGAGTGATAGGTCCACCTGTGGTGTTGACATATAATGATTTTATGCAAGCAGTGGAGGTTTGACCTAACTGGACCTTATCAAGGAGAGAGTTTTGACCACAAAGCTAACACTATACTCTCTTGTGCCATCATTGTTTTTCCCTTGCCAAAAGAAGGTGTAGTTTGGTTCTCTGAGGCTCCCTGAATATGCGATATGAGTTTCCTGTAGGGTAGCAATGTCTATCTGTAAATGTAATAATTCTTTATTGATGACAGCGGTTTTCTGTATGCCAGAGATGGAGTGGAGATCGTTTGTTAAGTCGGTCAGCATCATTCAAGACATTCCAAAACCCGAGTTTGAGTATTGGTTTCTTTTTGGGCTCTGTTTAATTGTTTGGTGTATTGGTATCTGTCCACTTTTCGGAAGAGATCCTATGCCCCATGCACCCCATGAGGCAGGCGGCCAGTGGCGGGGCAGTATCTTACTTGCTGAGGGCTGTTCAGCTTAAGGAGAACAGTAGCTCTCCAATGAGGTTGAATAACCCCTTCCACTGCCAGGAATAGCCAATATAGCTTTGGGCTTATAACCGATAACTGCCATTCCTCTGATTGGTTTTACAATGTGTAACTGAAGTTGTCACTCGAGTTCACAAGACTTGGTATTGGTCTGGAAAAGTTGAGTTGCCCAAGCATCAATGCTAACTATAATTCCGTAATAAAAAATTTGACTCTAAAAAGTGGTAAAGTAACACTTGTCCTTCATAAAAGAATTAGGTGCTTAATCTATTTTGCACTTGCTAGGAAAACAAAAATAAAGAAAAAAATTCATGGTGCAGCTACTTGTCACCACATGAAAATGTTATATTCCAAAAATCATAAAAATTGATCAAGTAATTTTTTTTTTGTTTAAGCAAATCAAACTTTATGATTTTTAGCGATTAAAAAGTTGGTGCTTGTTAAGTAAGATACTTGACAGATTGATTTTTTAAGATGTGGTTTTAACAAAAAACAGCAGTACTGACTTGTCATGTCGAAAATAGTAATATATCCAAAAATTACGAAAATTCATTGAGTAGAAAATTATTTATGGTTAAAAGTAATTTTTATGGAAAATTCGAGAAATGGCATTTTACCTAGATGTGAAATCCTTGAAGATTGCGAATACAGGGGCATACTTATCTCCCTTTTTGCCACTTTAATGGCTGACGTACTGTTCTAAACAATAGTCTGACTATTAAGTAAGTGTTGTTTTTGCTTAAAGCTTAAAAACCACATATTTTTAAAAAATCGATCTGTCAATTATCTTAACAAGCACCAAAAAGTGTTCATTATTTTGAATACAAACTCTCTGTAATCCAATTAAATTATCGTCCTTGAATTTCGGCAAACCTTAAAACATGTTACCCGATGTTTTTCCTAATCAGTTCGCCGTAAAATTTGATTAAAAAAAAAAATACTTGATCAAAATCAGAGGATTTTTGGAATATGCCGTCTTCGTTCCGTGGTAGGTACGTGCAACATACAGACTTTTCTGTAAATAAATGCTAATCTAAAGAAGCACCGAAAATTGATTAGAGTTATCTCCCTCCGCATTCTTCTCCCTTTACATCGATCACTCAAACATGTCGATTTTATTTTCCGTAGAATCTTTTCCAGCGTTTTGCATGTACGATCAAACTTGCTATCCTAACTGTTTGATGTTGTTCGTTATTTACTCACACAAGCTGTCACCAGCGATCATTCACTCGCAATAACTTGTGGTGTTCCCTGCAATCTTGAGCGATAACGGACATCTGGGGATTTCTAATGCTCTTCATCTTTTTGATAACCATTGCAAATGACTTCGCGTTATCGCAACAGGCGCATACCATTGATTTCTCGCTGGCAATGATCATTGGTATGCCCTGGTTGTGGGTGGCAAAAAAGACTCCCCATTGGAGGGGATTCTGGACAAGTAGTATATTTTCTTGCAACACTGTATTTTAAAAATTTCTTAGTTATTAGAAAGCAATTTTGAAGCCTTTAAGTTGACGAATATGATGTAATATCTTGTTTTGAGTAACGTTAACAGATTTAAAAGTCGAGTATTATCGTTCGCCGGTGCTATATCATAACTAAAGCCAAATTATTATCAGAAAATAATTTTGAAATATTTAAGTTAATTAATACAAATAAATATTTTGCTGTTTATTCAGATTGGCACTTATGGCGATAAACAAAAATGAAAAAAAAAAACAAACTTTTATCGTGTACTTGTTGTGGAATGCTGATGGAATATTCCTAAAATCACAAAAATTGATCAAGTACTTTTATTTTTTTTTTTGATAAACAAATTTGTCGTTTTTTACGAATAAGTGAAGGCTGAAGCCATTTTTATATTCTTCAAATTTAGTTTTTAACTTTTATAAAATGATCCTTCTAAAAATGTTTTTAATAATTTGAAATATGTATATATATATATATGTGTATATATATATATATATATATATATATATATATATATATATATATATATATATATATATATATATATATATATATATGAATTTAGGTAAAAATGGCACCGGTAAAAATGGCACAAGTGAATAAATAGGTAAAAATGGCACGTAATGGATTAATGAGAAAAATGACAAAACAAGAACAATGCATGAATATCTCACAGTATATTAAAATGGGAAAACGTGCGAAATTTGTCGAATTAAAAAGGGTGCTAGACGACCGATCTGGTCTCAAATTTTACCCTCGTTTTGAGTTTTCCAAAAGTTAGGTCATGTACTGCGACGTCACCGGTGTTACAGAAAATAATGAGAAGTTTTCAAATTTAAATAGATCCTAAATGCGAATCTCGTTTTTGAGATTTCCCAAAGTGCTATTACGTCACAGGTGTCAGAAATAACTTTTTTCATCTGTGTGGTAATTCATTCACCTCTTTTCTCCCCTATTATAAGTTGAACACTGGGCAGAAATAAATAAAAAAAAATCTCCCTTATTTACAAACAAGTTCCTTTTACTTTAATTAGTTACTTCTATTTATTTGTTTCTTTACCATATATTCGATTCGATGTCTATACTAATAAATGCCTTAAAAATAAGAATCATCGAACATTTATTACTATAGACAAAAAAATTAAAAAGTAAAATATACAACAAATAAATGCTACCAAACGCAAGATATACTAAAAGTAAAAATAAAATAAAAATAAGCAGTTTATATATTTTTCAAAAATACAAACAAAATAACTTAGGCATAAACAATTATAGCGAGGAACAGTCCATTTGATGACGGTTTCTGATATTGAAATCAGAAATCAACATTATGTTATTCGTTCCTCGTAATTTATGTACACTTGGTGTTGTTTCTTTTTTATGGAACTCCTGCATTGCAACATGTCGGCAATGGAGACGAGTTATCGACCCCTTTATGAAACTCAAATATAAAGAAGTTTCTTCATAAATATTTCATGTTTTTTAAATTACTACATTATTGATGAATTAAAATTATATTTTGATACATTTTATACAACCTTAATGTAAAAACCAAAAAAAAAAAAAAAAAAAAAAAATACTAAAAACAATCTATAAATGTTTTTAGCATATTTTTTTTTCAATTATGAATCACTCATTAAAAAGAAATATTAAAACTTAAAATTATAGTTCGATACATTTTTATACTTTAAAATTAAGTACTCCTTGTGCGTTGAGTCTTATAGCTCATATATTCAATGACCTCTCCCCTTGGTGCGTGCGGAAATAAACTTTTTTTATTTTGTAAACAAACGAACGTATTGTACTTATGGATGTTTGATACCGAAAGAAATATGAACTTAAAAAAAATAATGTTACTTTTATTTCATTAAATTGTTAGGTGAAAGTGCAAAATAGTTCACCCCACCTCCATGTTAAGAATGGCTTTCTAAATAGTTATTATTTCAACGTTGTTTGTACTCTCGGGGTGTCAAACATTTATAAGTACCTATTTTACTGTTATTTATATTGGAATCAGTTTATAATTGTATGTCAGAAATATACTCAGTGACCGATTGACCCCAGAAATGTCCCCAGAACGGTTTCATATACAACTGTGAGCATGAAACTGTGAGGTGAATTGGTCATAAAACCTTTTCGCACGTATACGCGACAACACGTGTTATCTTTCACTTTAGTTTATGTGTCTGTTGAATTTGTTAATAAGACAATAAAACTATTTTTGGTAATTAACAACATTGATACAGTTTAGCTTTGAGAATTTTGTGTTACTGTTCCCATTCCAGCTTTGAACTACTATTCTCATCTTGAGTATTCCTATTTACTTGCTTCCCCAAGAGGGCAAAGTTAGACACAAGGTCGTTTTCTTTATGTGGGCAATATCCAGCTCTCCTACAAGAGGAACTCTGGATCAGAACAAAAATTAAAATTGTCTCAGTCTGAAAGGATTTATTAATTCTTCATTGAACGGGGAGATAATAGGTGGAGTGTAGCATCAGAAGTGATACTACACTTTGTTAACGTATCAGTCGATGCAACCTCCGACAGAAATTCTGTACAGATTATCGAGTTCAACAGAAACATTCCAGAGTTCAATATTTATTCAATAATAGCAGTTTTGGATAAATAAGAAAAAATGGCAAAGCCCAACTTATCAACGATAAAATACATTCAATGATAAAATAAATTTAGAGTGCACCAAAATTAGTTTTTTCTTTTATCAAAGATAAAAGCCAGTCGAGGATAAGTGTCAACCAGGGAGCTTTTAATTACATTAAACAAAGTGCATCTTTTCTGGATCATTTTTTTTTTTGTTGTTTTAGGGGAAAAAAAAACTTATCCCCGTGTGTGTTTTATCCTTGATAACTAGCGATTCATTATGAAAAATGAACCCAAAAATACAACTACAACTTGTCCAGAAAAGATGCATTTTGTTTAGTGTAATTGAAAACTTCCACATTAACCCTTATCCTCGAGTGTGTTTTATCCTTGATAAGTTGCGATTCATTAGTCCTAAGTACCCCATTTTGGGGAGCTAGATAGTCACCAGATTAAAAACCGACATTGTGTCTAACTTTGCCCTCGCGGGGTGCAATTAAATAAGAACCTTTAGATAAACAATGCTTCTAAACTGAGGTAATTGTAATCTTTTGTTCCGATGAAAATTGCCCCTTTTTTTTGGGGGGGGGGATATTAAAAATCGACCTTGTGTCTAACTCTGCCCTCGTTGACGGCAAGAAAATAGGAACTTTTACAAAACCCAAAATGAGGTTAGAATTTGGGACCCCATAGCTTCAGTAGCACCTTTTGGTGCCATTTTTACCTAGTTATTCACTTGTGCCATTTTTACCGGTGCCAATTTTACCGGTGCCATTTTTACCGGTGCCATTTTTACCAGTGCGATTTTTACCGGTGCCATTTCTACCGGTGCCATTTTTACCGAGCACCATATATATATATATTTGATCAAATTATATGATTTTTGAAATATTTAATCTTCGTTCCGTGACTGGTACGTACATCACACAGTCTTTTCTTTTTTTATTTTTATTTATTTATTTTTTTACTTTTAATTGCCGTCATAAGTGTCAATTTGAATAAGTACGAATCTTTTTGTTTGAATTAAAGATTAAAAACAAACGTCAAATTATTATTATTGATTTTTTAGGAAATCAATATTTTTACCAAACCTCTGTTGTATAAAAGAATCGTACTTATTTTCATGACATCATCATTGCATTTTAATGAGCAACCGAAATGACTAACGACAAATATATTTTCATTTCCTTAATCTCTGTTTTTATAAAAGTGTTTGACCACCTGTTTCTGTGTTTCCCGCTCATACGTAACTTACACATTTTTTATTTCATTTTCGAGTATTTAATAAAATCGAAAATGCAAAGATACCAAAAATATTTTTATAACATTCTATGTAAAAAAAAAAGAAAAAAAAGAAGAAATTTACGAAACAATAATGCGTTTTGGTTTCTTTGCGAAAAATGTCATTCAGTTTAATGTTGGGTGCGCTAGTACCGACTTACGTTTTAAAAAATTGAATGCGCATGCGCGAAAACAAACATGGACATCAATGAAAACAATACTAAAAACATTGGATAATACTTGTCGGCGACAATTTTAAACATGATATTCGTTCAAAACAGACCCGAATACTAATATAAAAATCAACTTTTGAAAGATAAGTCTTTAGTTGGTACTATAGTGCATTGTGACAATCGTTGAAATAAAAAAAAAGGATAATTATGAAGAATACGAAACGTGCTGAAATAATAACATTATTTAGAAATCCATTTTTAACATGAGGAGGGGGGGGCGTTTTTATCACTATTCTGTACTTTCACCTAACAGTTTAATAAGCAAAAAAAAAAAAAAAAAAAAAAAAAAAAAACAGTACAAATTGAATTTCACGTTAAAATCCCATCTGAAAATAACAAGGTTCGTATTTTGCGTAAATAACGAAAAAAAAAAAAAAAAAAAAGAAATGAATTACTTCGAAAATTGAAAATAATTAGTATTTAGGCTGTCGAATAAAAAGTAATTTAATCTGTGTTTAAAATTCTTAGCGTATGCATCAGAATTGAACGTTTGGTTTATTCAGACTATTATTCTCCTATTGAGTGTTATTCTCACAACGTTTCGGCCGATGTAATCTCCGATCTTCTTCGGGTGTATCTTGTGAATAAAGTACTTGTTAAAATTCAGTTCTAAATGACACTCATCTGGAGGTTGAAGGTTGAATCCTCAGTGCGGGCGGGGCGGGCGACACTCCAAATACTTACATGACTTCTACCAGGTCATGGCTGACGGAATGAAAGCATACTACGTAGATTAAATAAAGGATTCCGTTCGAAATTCCGTGTAGAGTATCGAGTTCGACAAAAACATTCCAGAGGTGCACAAGAACAAATATTACATCGACTGAAACGTTGTGGAAATAACACTTAAGATGAGAACAGTAGTCCAAATAATACGAATTATAAATCCTCATCTCAAAAAAAAAAAAAAAAAAAAAATCAGAAACATATTTTAGAAGTTATTTACATCCAATAATTTGATAATGGTCAAAGCGTTAACCAAATTAGTTTTCTAGCAACTTGGTTTAATTAATAATTTAAATACGAAATGAGAATATAATAATCAAATTTTATTATCAAATTCTGATTTAAAAAATAAACAAGGCATGGGTAAAAAGGGGGGGGGATACAAAAATGTAAGCGGAAGTGTTCCCGGGTAACGTCGGATAATTACAACTATTAAATAAAAATAAGACACACCAAATTATATTTTTATCCGGTTTTCAGGCAAGGATCAAAATGTAATGTGTGTTCAGTCTCAAGACGCCATCCTTTTTTTTTTGGTCCGTTTTTTGTCGCCTGGTAAAGTGCCAAGGGAACTCATTTTTTTTTTTCTTTTTACAAAGGAGTCACCACTTATCAAGACCCTGAGGCTACTCAAGGATAAGTGCTAATGAGTGTCCGCGTACGGTAGTCAGTGGGACACTATCGTAGAAATCATTAGTAGTGAAAATTTGGTAAATTGGATTACTTAAGGGGCCGATGGACGCCTCAATGAGCCGTCGGCTCATCAAGAACTTGTTTACTTGAGGACGACCATAGTCAGCTGGAAAGCAGGGAAAACGGAAGAGAGTGCCACAGACGTGCAGTTCTAAGAAAGAAACTTTGTTCATGGGATCCATGTTTAGGTTTAGGCACAGATAATATTTATTTTTACCCAGAGTGCCCATTTGTGGGGAGCTGAATTTTCGTCGGATAGAAAGCCAATCTTCAGTTCAACCATTGCCATCGTGGTGAGTGCCTATTTAGTTGTTATTATTTAAATAACGCACAAGTCGAAATAAACTTCTGTCCTGATCAAGAGCAAATACTACACATTGATCCCAGTATGAACCCTCAAGTGTCTATTTACTTGTCTCCCCACAAGGGAAAGTTTAAGACAATGTCAGGTTTTTATGTGCCCCCCCCACCCCTCAAGGGGTAAGGAATGTAGAACAGATATTTCACTTTGATTACATCTTGAAGGGCGGAGTTAAGTAAATATGGGCACGCCTTCTGAACAAAAGTCACTTGAATAAAGGTGTTTCAAAGGATTGTGTTTGTTTCCTTTGTGTAGGTTTGGCCATTCTGATTGGACAGATTTATACAAAATCAAACATTTACAAATGAAAATAAAAGCAGAGAAAAAGAAATCAAGAAAAGAAAAAAAGAAAAAAAAAAGCAGTAGAGCGTTACTGGTGTATTTTTTAAAATTTTCTCTAAAATATCTCTTTCTCTTTTTTATTTTATTTATTTATTTTTTGCTTTAGAAAAGAGAAAACAAAGAGAAAAAAAAAGGAGAAAGTCGTTTATTTAAGGCCTCTCCGCATTCGGACTGTAAACATTAACTGTAGTATGTTAAGTCGAAAACACCTGTTTTGTTTTGAATTAGCAAACAAAAAAGTATTCTTATAATTTCATTTATCTAGCTAGAAATTTGCCATATCTGTTATTTCTAAAATAAGTAATTTTATTTTTCAAATTCTTTTATCAGCTTTTCTTTGACATTTACAAAAACAAAATTAATATCGATTTGACCATTTTTGTTATTTATTTGATTGACAATCGTATTTTTATTTTATTCTTAACTTTCAAAAATCTATAACGAATGATTGTCAGCGTTTTTCGTTAAAAAATAAGAGACTTATCTTGAGTTTTTCTTCAATTCATCGTTTATTGAACAAAAAAAAAAAAAAACTTATTGTTAACAACGGAAATCATTTGTTTTTTTATATATTATCGATCATATCTGTTCAGACTGTTCCGTGACATTAAATCCAGATAGCCTTGAATGTTCGTACGAGCGCACTGAACATAATCTTATACACACACACACACACATTTTGAACAACATGGGTCAGACGGGCTACTATCACCAGGTGTCTATGGGTCGTTACCTGACCCCGAAACCGCCGAAATTATCAGAAGAAAAGAAATATGATTATCAAATCCGTTTGCTTCTGGCCGGTGATGCGGCTACGGGTAAGACGACGCTTGTTGACCAATACGTCAAAGATGAGAAGACAGTGCGCCGACTCGACAACAATTCGATAAAGAACCAAACAAAACGAAAAGTCTTGGAAAAGAACCAGAAGAAAATCTCCTTACAAATTGTCGATACGGCAGGTGAGTTATTCTTAGCAATTTTTTTTTTTTCCGTTTTTAAAAACTTATATTTCTTAGCTTGTTTGTTTATCTGTCTGTTCCACCTTTTCTCAGAAACTATTGGATTGAGTTGACAGAAACTTTCGAACTAAATATTATAGCATCCATTCGATGTAACCTATTAGGGATTAATAGTTATTAGTCACCACATTTACTCTAAAAATTTGCCATAAAGTATTTATTGTAAATCAACGGGCTATAACTTTTGCCCGCTGTTAACGGGCGAGAATATCTAGGCGTATATATTTTGTTTCGGATTTTTTTTTTAGATGAGGATTGATAATTTGGATTGTTTAGATAATTAAAACTACTGTTTTGGTTGTAGTCATAAATAATGACTAATTTTTTTCTCTCGGAGAAATGTCCCTGTTAGTTGATTTGGTTACACACTAATCAATCAGCTTCTAGGGCACAATTTATTTCATCAGTCCCAACTTCATCCCCTTCGGGAATCTCGGTCGATCACCAGAGAGTGATTCCTGAAAGCAACGAGAAAAAACATTAGCTTTGTTTTTCTATTTTCCCTATCCACTGGACGCCAAATAAAGGTTAAAAAAAAAAAAAAAAAAAAAAGATTTTCGGACAACGCTCTGAATAAATTCAGCTCATTTTATTCAGGTAATGTAAGATAAAGGCTCTTTCAGTCTTGACAAACTATAAATACTCACCGTATGGCCCCTAGGGGTGCCTGTGTGTAAAATTTTTGCGGTAAAGGGTGCACACTTTCCAACTACACCTCTCTTGAGTTGACATTGTTAAATACCAGAGGTAAGTGGAGTGTGTGTGTGTGCGTGTATATATATATATATATATATATATATATATATATATATATATATATATATATATATATACATATATAAGCGAGATAAGGCACTGATAGAATTCAGATAAAAAATCCTGATAGATATTACTTGAAGTAATACTTACAAGGAGATTCTAGCCAAAAAGGAAAAGCTCAATATTTAAGAATAGAGCAATATATAAGTTTCGTGGTTAAATTTTAAATTCTGACAAAACAACATATAGAAACATATATTCGATTTAAGAATTTATTACTTGACAAAAGGAATATATAGAAGGGGTTATTTTAATTTCCTTAATCCATGGATTTTCAAAAAAAACTATTTTCAATAATTGTGCTGAAAAGCAAAATAGCGTCCATTCGCAGCTGAATATTTTGCTAACTGCATTTCATTTCCTCTGATGATATGAGCCATTGTTGAAAATCCATGGATTAAGGAAATTAAAATAACCCCTTCTATATATTCCTTTTGTCAAGCAATAAATTCTTAAATCGAATATATGTTTCTATATGTTGTTTTTTCAGAATTTAAAATTTAACCACGAAACTTATATATATATATATATATATATATATATATATATGATTACTTCATTTAATCACATAATATACGGAGATATAATTTTATGCGTAAATTTTTTCACCATTTACTTGAACAGTGCTCAAGACATAGATACAGCTAGGCATAAGCCTGACGAATTTTCACGAGAATATTCTGTGTAGCTTAATTGTCATATATATTTTCATAACTTACAACTGATATATATATATATATATTGTTCAGGATGACTGGAAAAAAATGCCAAGATAAGCAGAGAGCACATACAGCACTTAAAATTACCAAATGCATGAGCATCTGGGGGAAATAATATGCTGGGAATTTGGGACTTAATCGATTAATTGATATTTTCAGAATGGTTTTAAAAAATATACAGTAAGAGCTACAGGCGAAGTGATGGTGGCTAAGTGGTTCACGACACGGACTAACAACCTGGATGTGCCAGGTTCGAATCGAGCACGTTCCACAGAAACACTTTCATCACGCCCACACTTGACCTTGCGTTTGACTTTTTGACAAATGAGCTAAACAAATACAAGCGAGGCGACCTTCATGCTGAAATTTCATGTTTTAAAATAAATAAAATTGCGTCAAGTAGATTAGCGGATTAAGCTAATCCTAATTAACCCCACTCTACTTCCTCTCTCTGTCCTCTCTCTGTTGTATATAGCGTGAAACCAATGGTTCAGAATTGTTGAGATGAGGATTAATAATTTGTATCATTTGAACTACTGTTCTCATTTTTTCTGTTTTCTTTTCTTTTTTTTTTTTAACCTATATTCACCCGAAACAAAGCAAATTGCTACTGAGGCATAATGAGCTACAGTGTATTAGGGGACCATATCTACAGGGACATTCTAAATAGGAAGTTGAGCAACAAGATGTCTGTTCACATTACACTTAAATTTTTACATGTCACTACAGTCGTGGAAGCATGAGAAAAGGAGGGAATTCCAAAGACTAGCAATTCGAGGGAAGAAACTTTTAGAGTTGATGAGTATATTTGCTGATGATACAACACTCTATAACATGCACCAGGGAAGACCGGATGTACACAAATCCAAGACAATAGCAGAATCGTTAGAAAATTACCTCCAGACCATAGTGGAAAGGGGCCGTAAATGGAAGGTAACATTTAATGCTAATAAGACTAAGCTGCTCTCCTTTAACAATTACAAGAAGTCACTCCAACCACCGATATCCATGACAAATAATACTCTACCTGAGAATTCTTCTTCAAACTCCTTGGCTTAACATTCACAGGAAATATGAACAGGAACAAATACATTGAGTAAATTGCAAAGGCTGCTGCAAAGAAGGTAAGTTCTCACTATTGTGTTACAAGGGGCGTGCAATAAGTAATGCCCCTGACCCATTTACAGTTGTCTGATCTAGCTGAAATTTTGTATGTGCAATGATTTATATCTCTACAGGTTATGTGGCAAATTACAGCTTTGAACTAATTGTGGTTTCTGTTGTACAGGTGTTTGAACTGAGTCAGGTGTGAAATGGAGCCTGTTGAATGTCGAGCAGTGATCCGGTGTTTGTATTTGAAAGGAAACACATCACAGGAGACTTTTGATGAAATGAAAGAAACTTATGGTGATAATGCCCCATCATATGACCTTGTAAAACGCTGGCATCATGAATTCAAACATGGCCGGAAGTCTGTGGAAACAGCTCCCAGACCTGGTCACCCCCCCTCCTTCTGCCATTGATGAGGCATCTGTCTGTCAAGTTGAGGCTGCCATTTTGGAAGATCGGCGCATTACTATTCGCCAAGTAGCCCAAGATGTCAAGATTAGTACAGGGTCTGTGGAAACTATCATTCATGACCATTTTCATATGCATAAGGTGTCTGCCAGATGGATTCCCAGGTTGCTCACACCATTCCAGAAGCGAGAACGCGTCGAGTGCTCAAGGATGAATTTGGAGATGTGTCAAGAAGATGAGTCAAAGTTTTTCAAAAGGCTGATTACATAGGATGAAATCTGGGTCCATCACTATGAGCCAAAAACCAAAGCCCAGTCAATGCAGTGGAAGCACTTGGACTCACCACTTCCAAAGAAGGCAAGGGTGCAGCCCTCCGCTGGCAAGGTCATGCTCACAGTCTTCTGGGACCAGGACGGAGTAGTGATGACAGATTTCCTGGCAAAGGGTACCACAATTACAGGAGCCTATTATGCTTCACTTTTGAGGAAATTAAGGGAAGCTATCAAAATCAAGAGGCAGGCAAGATCAGCAAAGGTACCCTCCTCCTGCAGGACAACGCTCCAGTCCACAACTCGCATGTCGCCGGATCAGAAGCACAGGCGTATGGTTATGAAATCCTGCCCCATCCTCCCTACTCTCCTTACCTTGCACCCTCTGACTTTCATCTCTTCCCAGCCATGAAGTTATTTTTTGAAAGGAAAGCGTTTGCCAGATGATGCAGCCTTGATTTCTGAAGTCACGTCGTGGTTGGAGGACCAACCTGGGGTGTTCTACGAACTGGTCTCCAAATCTACATCAAACGATGGGAGAAATGCATAACCCTGGGTGGTTCCTATGTAGAGAAAGACTAATAACTGTGCCAAGTTTTGTTGCTCTACTGCTATGGGAAGTGGGTCAGGGGCATTACTTATTGCACGCCCCTCGCAGAAGCTTACTTACACCTGAGCCTGAGAGTATCATGTACCCCTACAACGTCACCATTTCTTCATGCATGGATTATTGTTGCCACATCTGGGATGGTGCATCTGCCACTAGTCTCACCCTCTTGAATAGCGTTAAATAAAAAGAGTTTTCAATCTAATATATTCCACTTTGTCAACTAAACTCAATCCCTGTCCCTTCAACGCAATGTTGCATCTCTTTTTGCCTGTTTTAATGGAATGTGCTCTGGAGAACATGTTGCACGTGTGCCCCCTGAACGTACATATTCTCAACAAACCTGCTTAGCAACAAAATCACACCTCTTCATTATTGAGGTCCCTAAATGCCAGAAAGCTTTCTGCTCTAATAGTTTTTTTCCCCTCAAACACTCTAGTTCAGAATTATCTTCCTGCTACCTGCTTCCTTGGCTGTACTGATATGCAGAAGTTTAAATGTAATGTAAACCAACATCTTGTTAATCTTTCCTAGGCATGGTCCTAAATAGTAGCCCCTTTATGTCCAAGTGGCGATATGCTTTGTTTGGGGTGAACGTGAGTAAAAAAGGAAAAAAGAATCCCTAAAGTAAACGTGTGAGGTTTTCTTGTTTAGCAGGTTAGTTGGGCGTATTTACGTTGGGGGTAATGGGAGCACAAGTGCTACAAATTCATCAGTACACATTATATTAAAATACTTATAAAAAAAAAATAGTGATTTCTCACAGCATTTTGGTCGACATAATCTCTGACCTTCTTCAGGTTCTTCTTGTTGAACAAAGAGATTTTTATGTTGAACTTGGGAATCTATACAGAATTTCGATCTGAACTCTTTATTTAATTCACAGAATAGTTTGTTATCGTTCAGTCAAATAGGACTGGATAGAAGTATTAAGTAATTGTAAAAGAGAAATAGTGACAGCTAAGAGAGAATATACTGAAACCACCAAAAAACGCATCGAAGCACAAAAATTAGGAACCTGTGAGTTTTGGAAAATCTACAACAGTGTAGTAAATAATGGACAATCAACAATTCCCCCAGTATCAAACAATCATGAGGTTGTTTGCATGGCAACTGAGAAAGCTAACATGCTTGCAAGTTGGTTTACCTCAAACTCCACATTGGACCAAGCAAACCACTCTCTCCTTGACTTTTCTTTGCAGAGAGACGCCACACTAGATGATCTGAAAATCACCCCTTCTCAGGTGCATGGTATCATAAAAAAACTAGACATCTCATCCCGGCTGTGCGATTAAAAAAATGCTCCATTGAGGTTGCTCAAATTCTCTTCAAACTTTTCAACAAATGCCTTAATGAATCTTGCTTTCCTAACTGCTGGAAAACTGCTTTTGTATTACCAGTTTTCAAGAATTCTGGCGAAAGAACTAACCCATTATATCATTGCCCATTAGCCCCTCACGCTTTTTGCCAAAATATTTGAGTCCATAATTAACCAAGCTCTAGTCCATCATCTTACAGCTGCTAAACTTCTGACCAACCAACAATATGGATTTAGGCAAGCTCGTTCCATAGCATATATCCTAACTGTAATCTCTGAATGTATATACCATTCACTGGACAAAGCAGTGGAGGGTAGAGCAGTAGCCCTAGATATATCTAAGGCTTTTAACAAGGCACAATGGTCTTTTCAGGAAAATCAAATCATATGGTATCACTGGAGGAATACATAATGTAATTAAATCCTTCTTAAGTAAAAGAAAATTCCAGGTTGTTCTTGACGGTCGTATATCTAAACAATATTATATAAATGCTGGAGTACCTCAGGGGTCTATCCTTCGACCTTTATTATTCCTCATATTCATGAATGACCTCCCTAATAAAATTGTCTCTGAGATGGGTAAATATGCTGATGACACCACGCTCTATAACAGACACGAGAGGAAAACAAATGAACACATATCTAAAGAAATGGCAGAAACACTAGAGGACGACCTCCAATCTGTAGTGGAATAGGGACAAAAATGGATGTTCACATTCAATGCTGCCAAGACAAAACTTGTTTCCTTCAATAATTACAAGAAACCTTCTCTACCACCAATAGCAATGGCCAAAGACACATTACCTGAAATTACTTCTTTTAAACTCCTCAGCCTTACGTTCACAAGGAACATGAGTTGGAACAGATACATCGAGAGCATTGCCAAGGCTGCTGCGAAGAAGGTAGTCTCTCTCTACCATGCTAGAAAGCTATTTACACCTGAAAGTATTCTGTACTTCTATAAGACAACCATTCGCCCATGTATGGAGTATTGTTGTCACATTTGGGCTGATGCATTTGCTACTAGTCTCTCACTCAGGGTTCAAATGAGAGTCACCAATCTGATAGGTCTTGAACTGTCATCTAAGCTTCAACTTCTGTCCCATCGACAGAATGTTGCATTCCAAGTACTTTAATGGTAGATGCTCTGACAAACTACAAGTACGTACCCCCTCGAGGTAAATACCCCCAACAAGCCCCAGAAGCAACTAAGTCACACCTTTACACTGCAGAGATCCCTAGATGTAAGAAAGTCTTCTACTCCAAGAGTTTCTTGCCCAGAACTGCTAGATTTTGGAACTGTCTTCCAGGATTCTATTTTCCCAACTGTACTGACATGCAGAAGTTCAAGTGTAATGTGAACAGACATCTTGCTGCTCAACTCCCTTCATAATGCTCCTACAACTTATGTCCCTGATAATAGCCCCCTACTTCAAAGTGGCACTATGCCTTATTTGAGGTGAAAATTGAATTAAAAAAATAAAAAAATATTTCTTAATTATATTCTTTGTGCAGCAGACATTTTTAGTATTAAATTAATTCTGAAACTATTTTCATATTATATATATATATATATATATATATATATATATAATGTCAAGTTCATTTGTTTACGATTCAAAATGAGGTTGATAATAAGAATGCAGTAACGTTTTACTAAAAATTCAAGTAATCCATTGAAACAAACTCGGTTGGATATTTTGGGGGTGACAAATCTATGACGTGGTGCCAAGAATCATACAGACATTTGGTATGGATTGGAATATAAAAGTTATGTTTTATCATAGGAAGAAACTGAGGAGGATATTTATAAGGAACCTGCATGCATAATAAAATAAAATATTAACAGAAGGATCACCTGATAGCATCGTCTACCTAAAACATAAGCAGAGTTTTATAAATGAAAAATGGAGAAATAAGAAATTTTATAAGAAATATATATATCTATAAAAGTGAGAATATGTGTGAGGGCACTTCTCAACCTATATGTTCCACAAATGTTTGATGTACATACTTGCAATTTGGTATGTAGAGTATTCAGACCTGTGGAAAGCTTTTTAATCGGTTTTATCTGGAAAAAAAAGGCTGCTTAGCGGTCAACGTTGAAAATTTGCTACTTCACTGTCATTGGATTTTTATCGGTTTGTCAACTGTTTCACGAATGCGCATGTGCGAATCGTTCACATTATGTTAAGAATAAGTAAGTTTGAAAACACTTTTTAAAGAATGTGTACAGCTGGCCCAATGGTTATCGTACTTGAGGTTTTGGTTTCGATCCCAACTCTTTTTTTTTTTTTTTTTTTTTTTTACTTACAAGAGGTTAACTGTTTAGAAAAAAACATACTCGTATGCACATGTCTTTTCGTTTTTTTTTACTCCATTTTTTAAGGAATTTAACGTTACATTTAATACCGGGCAATGCCGGGTACATCTTCTAAAGAATATAAAATTTACTTTCATGTCAGTAAATGTTCATAGAGTAATATGTGTGAAAATATGTATTTGAGTCTTTTGGCAGTGTAGCATTGTATATGTGCGTTTGTTTATCTTGTTAGTGCGTGTATAGATGTGCATGAGTTGAATCTGATATGTGAGCCACTGCGTCGTTTTGCCTTGCCGCTCCGGGGGAGGGGAACCCAAGGGTTATGTGTTCCTTTTGTTCTGACGGCCAGCCATGAAGTCTATCTAAAACTGATTTTCTTGACCAGGTCTTATAGTAATTTTTACATTCTTACTGGCTTACTACATTCACGTATAAGTGTTACTTTTTGATGTTTGGAAATATTTCTGTTGATTGAAAAATTTTTGATTTTAATACTTTCATGTTAAAAGTTGTTAGCTTTAAGTAGTGACAAAGAGAGCATATCGAAACAAACCGTTTGTAGAGAATACCTTGCGGGTTCCCGTGGAGATGTAGCTGATAAAGTCTCTTTCTCGTTTTGACTGTTTGTCTCTTCGCTTTATAGGAATTTCCAACTTCACACTGACTTACAACATTCACGTATAGGTGCTACTTTGGGGGAATTGGAAAGATTTCCATTGGTTGAAAATTATTTGAGTTAACATCTTCATATCTTGCTAGCTTTAGGAAGTGACGAAGAGAACATATCGAAAGGAAACGAGAAATAAAGAGTATAAGCAATTAGAACCATTTGATTTTTAGCATTCGTTTGCATCGTATCCCAATATCTTATCTACAACAAACCTTTGAGTGATTCTGTGGGCACGTGGCTCACTTTGAGTTCGCATGACTTGCTTATCAAATAATTGTTCAGAGAACTGATTTTTAATCTTTTTTTTTTTCATTTCTATCCCCCTATAATCTCACCTGGAATTCTTTTCGCCTTGGCTTTGCGCATCGTTTTACAAAATGCATAAAATCTTTGTGCAAAACAGCTTGCCAGGCTCAACACTTTACATAAGTTTATACTCAATAAGAACATCCTTTGATCATGAATAGCTGACAATGAAAAAGCGACAGGTGTGTGTCGGTGAAGACAAAAAAAAAAACTTTGTGTGGTTTTATTTAGTAGGAAAGCAGCCAAGGCCTCAGGCTACGTAATAAGACAAGACACCAGCTGGTATTTCTCCATCATTTAACGACACTATTATGCTTTCTTTGAATTTATAAATAGGTTTTGTCACTGTTAATTTTGGATTCACCCCCACAGTTACCCATCCTGCATAATTATTCACAATATACATTTTTTAGTAATCACGCGTTCTTATCCTATGTTATTGTCAACAAAGGGTGGAACGATAAAATTGTCGTCATAGATTCCATTTCCATTTGATTGAAAACTGGTTTTCTTTTTGTTGTTGCAAATCATCTACTAGTTGGCCAGTTGTGTACAATTCTCAAGAGTGATAGAAGCCTTCTATCATGTCTGAAAGTGACACAATGTTCAATGAGCGAGATCAGAGATACACCGCTTTACAACTTATGCTCTCTACCAATCCAAGTTATGACAACAGGGCCATTGCCAGCACACTCAAAATGCATCGCTGGATTGCCACGAATAACAGTGATGTGCCCAGGATGATGAAAACAAAGTTTCTGGCCACGGTTATGATCTTTGATGTATTTTCAAGTGAGGGCCACATCATGCCACCTCACATCTTCAAAGTCAGCTTAAAAGTCAACACCAAAGTGTATTTGGATGTGCTGAAGAGTATGGTGATTCCCTGGTGCAATCAGAACTGTAAGAAAACAAACTTTTTGTGAACAAAATAATAACACTCCTTGGAAAACCAGTTGTGTATCGACAGTTTTAAGGGGTGTGAAAAATCCGACTCATTTAGTTGGGAGAATAATTACATAATCATCCTCAGTGAGCAAACTAATGGCAAAGTATGGGAATATTACAAATGTTTCTCATTAACCAATGAGAATGTACTTAGGGTTGGCAATGGGAATGGGTGATATTGAGGGTGGTTGTGTATAAAAACTAGTTATAAAGCACGAAGGCAAGAATAAAGATTAAAATAAGAAAATTATGCATGAGAAATTTATTAATCATAACAGTTACGATTGGACTAAAAGTAAAGTTAAAGATTAATTAAAAATATAAACGTTATTTTCACGTTTCGGTTGCTGTAACCTACAACAGTCTTCAGGAGTGTAGCTTGCTAAACTTGGGAATCTTTTTGTTAAATTCTGAAATTTGTACGGAATTTTGAACGCAACCTTTTATTTAATCCACAAGAGTAACATGCTCTCATTTCATCAGCCATGACTGGATAGAAGTTCTTAGTAATTGTTTTGTTTTTTTTTTTTGTTTTCTTTTTTCTTTTTTTTTTTTTTTAAGGGATTGCTATATATGAAGGCCCGGAGGCCAGTCGAGGATAAGTGTTATTGTAGTCATTGGGACAATGTGGTGGAAATTTCGTATAATTAAATTATTTACGAGGCCAGTTCAATAAGAACTTGCTTATGTTGGACTTGGAGCAGGCAGTTCTACGAAAGGTTTAGGTACCGATAGACTGGGTGAATTTATTGATAGTGATTTTGGCTAGATGAATGTTCTTTGTGAAAGATTGGCGAGGGGGTGGCCATAGATTGGAGTATTTCAGTGTCGCCTGCACTAAGGATTGAACTTTCAGACACCAGGAGAGTGTAAGATACAACTGAATTTTACCAAGCATTTTATTCATTATGCCATGGGTCCTTGAAGACTCTTGAAGGATACAAGATAAAACCTGAAGAAGGTCGAAGCTTACATCGAGTGAAAGATTGTGAAAATAACAGTAATATGATTTATCAATTTTCATCTAAAAAATTCAGAAACAACAAAAAATGAAAATTAAAGAAAATAAAAACGTTCACATGTAAGTAAAATATGGAAAATAAACTTAATTAAATGTTATGTTTGTTGTAAAAATCAAGGAATAAAGCCAAGAATTGGATCCTTATCATATCGTATGAATCTGAAGATTTTATTGTTAGCATTGGTTTCCCCGATATTTTTCTAGTCAGAATTCTTTCTAGAAAGATATCAAGTATTTACAGGAGGGACCATGTGAAGGTTGCCAACATCCTAAGTGAAAGTGATTAAGTAAGCAACTCGGAAGATTGTTAAGTAGTGGATGGCAAATTCTCACGCGAAAAACGTGAGCATAAGATCAGTTTAGATATTACGGTTTCTGTATAAAAATGACTCCACGACCAAACGGTCGTGGAGTCGTTTTTATATGCCGTAAAAATCCCAAACCAAACAACATGCCGGAAAAAAGTCCCTAATGTCGAAACTGATCTCAATCTTGTGAAATGATCATGAAAGTGGACAGGACACGCAACCGACTTTTACCTGTCAGACAAGTTGTTGCTAACTTGAATACCAAACGGGTTCACTGATGCGTATGAAAGAAAAAAACTTGGGGACAACAAAGAAAGAGTCGCTAGACATGTGACCGAGTGGCACGTGTTAAAAACTGAATCATTTATGAGTACAAGTCATACGAACTTATGGATTAATTTCTAGACAAGAATGCAAGAATGGAAGAAGAAATGGACTCCTGAATATCTTGGGTGGGTCGTTTGTTTGAGATCATATCAAACTGTTTAAAAAAATGCGTATATATAATATCACATACATTTAGTACTTGGTATTGTTTGGCTAATGTTTTATTTATGTCGACATTTTCTTAATTCATTTCGAGATTAGTGGCGCCTCATAATATTAGTTGTCATTTTGTTCAATAACACAAATGAACTATAATACTAAACTTTGGCTTTGGAACTTTAATTACAAGCATAAATTAGTTTCTAATTGATATGTTAAAGACTTTAAAATCACATTCAAATGTTCCCTGGGTATGCTTTACATTATTATATATATATATATATATATATATATATATATATATATATATATATATAAACAAACAAACAAAAAAAAACTACAAAAATAAAAAACGTAGGATAGTTTGAAGGCTTTTAAAATGGTGGCTAAAAAGTAATTTCTGGTTGGAAGTTTATGATTAGAAGTCAAGTATTATGGGTCCTTTGTGCCCATGCACAACAGATAAACAGTATTTCTTGGAATAACCATGATTCTAAAAAAGGACATGAGTTTTTCTGTATCTAGACATTCAATTTATTCTTTCTGAGTATATATTTTATTTATCTTCAAAGATATATATATATATATATATATATATATATATATATATATATATATATATATGTGTGCTTTCGTGGAAAAATAATTAATAAAAAGGGGAGGGCGTAAAATAACAAGAAATATGATTTCGTAGAGTCATGCAAATATAAGACAAAGGATATAATCCTCTATCTTTAAGCGCCCAGTAGAAATGCTTAAGATATTATGAAACACACACACACACACACACACACACACACACACATGTAATAGTGATGGGACGATTCCAATATTTTTCCCGATTCCCATACAATTACTGATCCTGTTCTAAATTTCAGATTCTGATTCTTTTTTTAAAACCTCTAAATATTAACTCATAGCATGTGCACATATTTTTTGCAAACATAAGAAATACATTTGTTTGAATGTGATCTATAGATTTTAGTTTTACTTGAACTTCAAAATCAATAACAAAAATTGATCATTAATACCAGTAATTGAAGATTAAGTTAAAAAAAGAATCGTGTTTTGGCAATGGAAAATAGGCTCAAATTTTTCCGATATTGATATCAATTCCGATACCCCCAAAAGTTCTGACTTTTTCGATTTCCTATTCCAATTTTGATTAATCGTACCAACACTAACTAATATATATATATATATATATATATATATATATATATATATATATGTATATTCTTACATCTGATTTATAAAATAATCAGGTTTTTCCCCTTGCCATTAGTTTCAATAAGAACTCAACCAAACATTTTCAAAACAAACTTTTCACTCTCAACATTTACAGCATTTCCTAAGCGTACTTTGCACATTGTTCAAACTCCTCGCTTAACATTTACAGTAAACATAGATTGGAACAAATACATTAACGACATTGCCAAGGCTGCTGCAAAGAAGGTGGGCTCTCTCTAGTATGCTAGAAAATTACTCATATCAGATAGTATATCTTTACATTTGCCCATGTATGGAATATTGTTGCCACATCTAAGAGGTGCATCCACTACTAATCTCTCACTCTTAGATAGTCCAAAAAAGTCCAATCTTACAGGTGCACACTATCATCTAAGCTTCAACCTCTGTCCCATCGCCACAATGTTTCATCCTTGTACCTGTTTTTATCAGTACTTTAATGGAATATGCCCTGATAAACTCCTAGCACTTCCACCCCCTTGACGTACATAACCCTACCCCAAGCTGCAAAATCCCACTTCTTTACTGGAGCAGTTTAAATGTAATGTGAACAGATATTTTGCTGCCCACTTTCTCACAATCTCCTGTTAGATATGTTTCCAAATAGCTCATTACTTCTAAATAGTAATACGCCTTGTTTGGGGTGAAAAAGGATTTTTTAAAACATGTTTATATTTCATATCCACTTAAAATTATTACATTCATTCCAAATAAAATGCCTGTCTCAAATATGTATTTCCATAAAGATGGTAGCAAACATTTTCACCCTCTATCTAGTAAGTCTTCCTACTCACACTATGTTACCGCCAGAAAATTCATAACAGGTATAATTATTTCTACTGCACCGTTTTTTTATATACATATGAAGGTTTATATTTGCTAAAAGCGTCGATACCAACATTTTTAGATTTCATAAAATATTCACAACTGCCTTAGTATATATATATATATATATATATATATATATATATGTTTCGTGGTTAAATTTTAAATTCTGAAAAAACAACATATGTAGACATATATTCGATTTTAAGAATTTATTGTTTGACAAAAGCTGAACATTTTGCTAACCGCATTTCATTTCCTCTGGTGATATGAGCCATTGCTGAAAATCCATGGATTAAGGAAATTTAAAATAACCCCTTCTATATATTCATAGAAGGGGTTATTTTAAATTTCCTTAATCCATGGATTTTCAACAATGGCTCAGAGGAAATGAAATGCGGTTAGCAAAATGTTCAGCTGGGAATGGACGCTAATTTTGCTTTTCAGCACAATTATTGAAAATAGTTTTTTGAGTGGTTGTGGATAATTATATGGAAAAAATTATACGAAAAGAGAAGTTGATGCAACCCGGATAATCCATTATCGGAAGGAGTCCAATGTCGTTCGGGGTTATAAATCCAGGTGGGCAGAAAATAGGCCTAGGGAAGAAAGTGATATTCCCATATAGCGAAAGCGTACTGCTGCGTATTGATTTTTTGAAAAGTATACGGGGCAGAACGCTGCCCCGTATATTTTTCAAAAAATCAATAAGGAGGAAGTCTTAGAAAATATTGGAAGGTAATATTTTTATATAAGTCAATCCCAGCCAAATAAAATTGCTCAATATACTATATTCTATTACAGTTCTACATTACGTTTCAAACACTGAATTAGTAAAGACTTGAAGAATATTAATTTTACTCTCCTGACTCGACCATTTAAATATGTTACAGTAAATATTTTTTGATGTCTTTTGGTCTTACTGGATTCCAAATCATAATTCATCTAGTCTGCTGGAGTATCCACTTAGTGATGTTACTATAGGTAACATCATTTGAATAAGGTGCACTATTCCTTGTAAAAGCTAGTGTAGGGTTAGTAATACCGAGGGTATCTTATTTGGGATTCGAACATTATGTTATTTTGAATATTTAGTCAGGGTTTATTTGTAAACTCCTGTACAGAAAGACCATAGACACTCGAGGACAGTGTCTAATCGGCATTCAAGTTTTCTTACTACCCTCGAGTTCTTATAAGTCGATATATATGTAACAGTAATATATGTCAATGCCCAAAGGCGAGCATGTACACTCCCCTTGTGATCTATCACAGGCAGATTGTAAATTGGTCATGGAAGTGGACACATTTCACTTGCGTTACCGCTAAAAGTAAGATATGATACGAGTCTGTAGTAACTCCTGGTTCAATCATGCGTATGAAAATAAAAAAGATAAATAAAAAGACTTGTCACTTCACCCGTGATTGAGTGTCACGTGTCGCAATATAACAATATAGGTGAGATGATTGTGAGTGTAGATCATGCAAAGTTTATGGGTCAGTGTCAAGAGAAGAATGCAGCAGGCTTACACAAAGAAAAGATATTCATCGATTGATTAGTTGTTTTGTTTGACGACATATCAACCCATTTTTCCATTTTTTTGTACGCAATACTTTATTACATTATTTTCAATATTTACCTGATATAGTGTGTGTGTGTGTGTATATATATATATATATATATATATATATATATATTAAAACAGAATTTTTCTACATGAAAAGAGAAAACCATAACTAAAATTTTGTAAATATATATATATATATATATATATATATATATATATATATATATATATATATATATATATGCATCAACATACAGCACTGTTTTGGATCACAACTCATCAGTGTACCTAAACTAAACTAGCACTTTTCCCTAGCTGGGGATTGAACTTACAGCCATAGTTTTGATAGTCGGCACTTCTACCTATCTGCCCATGGGATCGGTGCTTGCAAATAACCTTAACAAATGTCCATTTAAATAAACAAACACTCATTCACTACTTTCACAGTGTTTGAGTTGCTTGCTTATTTACAAACTACCAAACAGCGAGCCTTGCCATATTTAATTTAAGAATAATAAATTGAAGAACTTAACTTTGTCGGTTTAATTAAAGATATCAGTTTGAGAATCGACCTCCATGGTGTCAGGTGTGTTATTTTAAAGGGGATATTTTTCTCTGATTATCATCTTAAAAGTGAATTTTTGGTGTTTTTGCTTTGTTGTTTTTTTCATCTTTCTTAAGCAAATTTCTGCTTTTTTTTTTTTTAAACTCTGTTTTTATTAATATTTGATTTTACTTGAAGAGCAGCAAAATAAACTATAGACAATATTTTTCATTATTGGTTGTGAAATGCAAAAAACACAGGAAAGGAAATGTAAGACATTCACCAAAAATAAACAAAATGATATTAATATGATTGGGGAATTATTCTTTCCTTTAGTCATTGGAGTGCAACACACTAGTATATATATGTCTATCTATCTATCTATCTATCTATCTATCTATCTATCTATAAAAGTGAAAGTATATGTGTGTGTGTGTGTTTATCTGTGTACATTTCTCTACACAATAACTCTGTCAATTTTCAGTCTACAGACTCAAAATTTGATATACAGGGTATGGAGACTTGGGAAAATCTTTGTAATCCGTTTTCGGCCAGAAATTCGGCGATTAAGGGGTTAAAGTTCAATGATTTGACCTTTGAGAACTCTACCAAACTCCTTTGCAAATTTTGGGTATAAACAATTGAAATTTTAGATATAGGTTCCTTGGACATGGATCCAACTTAATAACTTGATTTGAGCCCAAAACAGTAAATGTTAAGGGGTCATAATAGGGTTCAAAGTTTTAAAAAATTTTACCTCTGCGGTCTACCAAATTACTCAGACAATTTCTGGTCTAAACATTTGAAATTTTACATAAAGGGTATTCATAGATAGGACAAGCTTTTTAATTGGGTTGGGTCGAAAATTTGAGCTAACAATATATAAATGTATGTATGTATGTTTACATGTCTGTCTAAGACTTTCGACAGAGGCAACGGATTTTCACAAGATCAGTATCGTTTTGAAGCTCGACCCTTCAGACGACAAATACCGAAAAATTGGTTAAAAACATTAATTTCTTCACCCTCAACTGGGCACTTTTCTACAGGGAGGAGTCGCTTTTTTCGCTGATATTTTCGAAAGTCATCCCCTTTTTTCGATTGTTTAGCCTTAATTTAAACCTAACGGTGGTCGTAACAGCAAAGACGTCAGGGTTTTTTTCATGTTCTTTTCCTTCTTCATGGTACAGGTTCGAGCCTGCCTTCTTACTACCACATTTTTTTTTTTTTGCTCAACACACACCTCCAAACAACCGGGCAACGTGGGGAACCCATGCTAGTATATATATATATATATAATTATTTACTATAATAATTTAGTGTTTCATCCTTTCAGGAATCATCAATGCTAGGTGTCAGGATAAACATCTATCGACCGATTCGAACCCAGCAAAGAAGAAATTTCTGACTCTATTAGCAAGGAGCAAATACATTCGACCACTGTTAACGCTGAGAAATACTGTTGAAATTTAAACATTTATTTTTAAATGTTTTTTTAACGTCTGTCACAGTGATCTAATCATTATATGATGATCTGTGCATGCAAGCTAAATTGACCGACTTTATTTTAACTGAAAGTGCTCAAGGATAAGAGAGAAGTTTCTTAAAGGGGCTAACGTAATTATTTACGATAATAATTATTAAATACCTACCGACACTAGTATTTAATCCTTTCGAGAATCATCATGCGGGGTGTCACGATTAACACCTGTCGACTGGTATATATATATATATATATATATATATATATATATATATATATATTAGCGTATATGAATATGTATGTATGCATATATGTATGTATGTGTGTGTGTGTATATATATATATATATATATATACTTATGTCAGTATATATATACTTATGTCAGTATATATATATATATATACACTTATATCAGTATATATATATATACACTTATGTCAGTATATATATATATATATATATATACACTTATGTCAGTATATACATATATATATATATATATATACACTTATGTCAGTATATACATATATATATATATATATACACTTATGTCAGTATATATATATATACACTTATGTCAGTATATATATATATACACTTATGTCAGTATATATATATATACACTTATGTCAGTATATATATATATATACTTATGTCAGTATATATATATATGCACTTATGTCAGTATATATATATATATTTATGTCAGTATATATATATATATATATATATATATATACACTTATGTCAGTATATATATATACTTATGTTAGTGTATATATATATATATATACTTATGTCAGTATGTATATATATATATATATACTTATGTCAGTATGTATATATATATATATACTTATGTCAGTATATATATATATATATATATATATATATATA
>NC_136483.1:20709377-20766877 GCF_053919585.1 Euprymna scolopes | reverse complement strand
TATACTTATGTCAGTATATATATATACTTATGTCAGTATATATATATACTTATGTCAGTATATATATATACTTATGTCAGTATATATATATATACTTATGTCAGTATATATATATATATATATACTTATGTCAGTATATATATATACTTATGTCAGTATATATATATATATATATATATATACTTATGTCAGTATATATATATACTTATGTCAGTATATATATATATATACTTATGTCAGTATATATATATACTTATGTCAGTATATATATATATATATACTTGTGTTAGTATATATATATACTTATGTCAGTATATATATATATACTTATGTCAGTGTATATATATATATATACTTATGTCAGTATATATATATATATATATATACTTATGTCAGTATATATATATATACTTATGTCAGTATATATATACTTATGTCAGTATATATATATACTTATGTCAGTATATATATATATATATACTTATGTCAGTATATATATATACTTATGTCAGTATATATATATACTTATGTCAGTATATATATATACTTATGTCAGTATATATATATACTTATGTCAGTATATATATATACTTATGTCAGTATATATATATACTTATGTCAGTATATATATATATATACTTATGTCAGTATATATATATATATACTTATGACAGTATATATATATATATATATATACTTATGACAGTATATATATATATATATATATACTTATGACAGTATATATATATATATATATACTTATGACAGTATATATATATATATATATATACTTATGTCAGTATATATATATACTTATGTCAGTATATATATATATACTTATGTCAGTATATATATATGATTATGTCAGTATATATATATATACTTATGTCAGTATATATATATGCTTATGTCAGTATATATATATATACTTATGTCAGTATATATATATACTTATGTCAGTATATATATATACTTATGTCAGTATATATATATGCTTATGTCAGTATATATATATGCTTATATCAGTATATATATATATACTTATGTCAGTATATATATATACTTATGTCAGTATGTATATATATATATATACTTATGTGAGTATATATATATATATATACTTGTGTGAGTATATATATATATATACTTGTGTGAGTATATATATATATATATATATACTTGTGTGAGTATATATATATATATATATACTTGTGTGAGTATATATATATATATACTTGTGTGAGTATATATATATATACTTGTGTGAGTATATATATATATATACTTGTGTGAGTATATATATATATATATACTTGTGTGAGTATATATATATATACTTGTGTGAGTATATATATATATACTTGTGTGAGTATATATATATATATACTTGTGTGAGTATATATATATATATATATACTTGTGTGAGTATATATATATATACTTGTGTGAGTATATATATATATATACTTGTGTGAGTATATATATATATACTTGTGTGAGTATATATATATATATATACTTGTGTGAGTATATATATATATATACTTGTGTGAGTATATATATATATATATATATACTTATGTGAGTATATATATATATACTTATGTGAGTATGTATATATATATACTTATGTGAGTATATATATATATATATTATGTGAGTATATATATATACTTATGTGAGTATATATATATATATATATATATATATATATACTTATGTGAGTATATATATATATATACTTATGTGAGTATATATATATATATATACTTATGTGAGTATATATATATACTTATGTGAGTATATATATATATATATACATATATATATATACTTATGTGAGTATATATATATATACTTATGTGAGTATATATATATATACTTATGTGAGTATATATATATATACTTATGTGAGTATATATATATATATACTTATGTGAGTATATATATATATACTTATGTGAGTATATATATACTTATGTGAGTATATATATATATACTTATGTGAGTATATATATATATACTTATGTGAGTATATATATATATACTTATGTGAGTATATATATATATATACTTATGTGAGTATATATATATACTTATGTGAGTATATATATATATATACTTATGTGAGTATATATATATATACTTATGTGAGTATATATATATATATATACTTATGTGAGTATATATATATATATACTTATGTGATTATATATATATATACTTATGTGAGTATATATATATATATATATATACTTATGTGAGTATATATATATATATATATACTTATGTGAGTATATATATATATACTTATGTGAGTATATATATATATATATACTTATGTGAGTATATATATATATATATACTTATGTGAGTATATATATATATACTTATGTGAGTATATATATATATACTTATGTGGGTATATATATATATATATATATATATATATATATATACTTATGTGGGTATATATATATACATATATATATACTTATGTGGGTATATATATATATATACTTATGTGAGTATATTTATATATATATATATATACTTATGTGAGTATATATATATATACTTATGTTAGTATATATATATATATATACTTATGTGAGTATATATATATATATACTTATGTGAGTATATATATATATATATATATATATATATATATATATATATATACTTATGTGAGTATATATATACATATACTTATGTGAGTATATATATATATATATATATATATATACTTATGTGAGTATATATATATATATATACTTATGTGAGTGTATATATATACATATACTTATGTGATTGTATATATATATATATATATATATATACTTATGTGATTATATATATATATATATACTTATGTGATTATATATATATATATATACTTATGTGAGTATATATATATATACTTATGTGAGTATATATATATATATATACTTATGTGAGTATATATATATATATACTTATGTGAGTATATATATATATATATACTTATGTGAGTATATATATATATATACTTATGTGCGTATATATATATACTTATGTGAGTATATATATATATACTTATGTGAATATATATATATATACTTATGTGAGTATATATATATACTTATGTGAGTATATATATATACTCATGTGAGTATATATATATATATACTTATGTGAGTATATATATATATACTTATGTGAGTGTATATATATATATACTGATGTGAGTGTATATATATATACTTATGTAAGTGTATATATATATACTTATGTGAGTATATATATATATACTTATGTGAATATATATATATATATACTTATGTGAATATATATATATATACTTATGTGAGTATATATATATACTTATGTGAGTATATATATATATATGTACTTTTATGAGTATATATATATATATACATATATATATATATATACTTATTTGAGTGTATATATATATATATATATATACTTATGTGAGTATATATATATATATATATATTTATATATATATATACTCACATAAATATATATATATATCTAGCGGCACTGATGAGTTTTGATACAGCGAAACAGGACTGTATGTCGATGACTACAAATATATTTTAAGCCCCCCTCTTTGGGTAGAGCACTGTCGTAAATAATCTCACCCGCTATTTAATTAGCTGAAAATGTGAATCTCCTTGTTGGTTTGTTTACGAACAGGCGATTTGAGCATTATAAAAGTGGTGGCGTGTGTCTATTTAAATAGACATTCCAACAAGTTATTTACGGGCATCAATTCAATGGTCGAGTGGGAGAACCGCCGACCGTCAACAGTACCGTTCTAGGTTCAATCCTTGGCTTGGGATAGTTGCTAGTCTAGCGGCACTGATGAGTTGTGATACAACAAAAAAGGACTGTATGTCGATGACTACAAATATATATATATTTATATATATATTTATGTGAGTATATATATATATATATATACCTATATGAATGTGTGTATATATATATAAATATATATACTTATGTGGGTAAATATATATGTATATATATATATATATACTGATGTGGGTATATATATATATATATATATATATATACATATACTTTTTTGAGTATGTATGTATATATATATATATATATATATATATATTCATAGATCTCAAAACCAAAAACAAGTTAATGGGCAGACAGACAAACAAACAAACAAATATATAGATTGATGTTCATTTTAAGTTTGTTTTTTTTTATTTAAAAAACTTTTTCACATTGTGTCCGATTCTCTTTAAAGGTCAAGAAAGATACCGGAGCCTGACACCGTCCTATTACTGTCTAGCCCACGGCTGCCTAATAGTTTTCGACTTGACCAAGATATATATATATATATACTTATGTCAGTATATATATATATATATATATATATATATATATACTTATGTCATATATATATATATATATACTTATGTCATATATATATATATATATACTTATGTCATATATATATATATATATACTTATGTCATATATATATATATATATACTTATGTCATATATATATATATATATATACTTATGTCATATATATATATATATATACTTATGTCATATATATATATACTTATGTCATATATATATATATATATATATATATATATATACTGATGTCAGTATATATATACTGATGTCAGTATATATATACTGATGTCAGTATATATATACTGATGTCAGTATATATATACTGATGTCGGTATATATATACTTATGTCAGTATATATATATACTTATGTCAGTATATATATATACTTATGTCAGTATATATATATATACTTATGTCAGTATATATATATATATATATACTTATGTCAGTATATATATATATATATATATATATATATATATATATACTTATGTCACTATATATATATATATATACTTATGTCAGTATATATATATATATATATATATATATATATATATATACTTATGTCACTATATATATATATATATACTTATGTCACTATATATATATATATATACTTATGTCACTATATATATATATACTTATGTCACTATATATATATATATATATACTTATGTCACTATATATATATATATATATATACTTATGTCAGTATATATATATATATATATATACTTATATCAGTATATATATATACTTATGTCAGTATATATATATACTTATGTCAGTATATATATATATATACTTATGTCAGTATATATATATATATATATATACTTATGTCAGTATATATATATATATATACTTATGTCAGTATATATATATATACTTATGTCAGTATATATATATATATACTTATGTCAGTATATATATACTTATGTCAGTATATATATATATATATACTTATGTCAGTATATATATACTTATGTCAGTATATATATATATGTATATACTTATGTCAGTATATATATATATATATACTTATGTCAGTATATATATATACTTATGTCAGTATATATATATATACTTATGTCAGTATATATATATATATATATATATATATATATATATATACTTATGTCAGTATATATATATATATATATATATACTTATGTCAGTATATATATATACTTATGTCAGTATATATATATATATATATATACTTATGTCAGTATATATATATATATATATATACTTATGTCAGTATATATATATACTTATGTCAGTATATATATATATATATATACTTACGTCAGTATATATATATATATATATACTTATGTCAGTATATATATATATATACTTATGTCAGTATATATATATATACTTATGTCAGTTTGTATATGTATACTTATGTGAGTATATATATATATATACTTATGTGAGTATATATATGTACTTATGTGAGTATGTATATATACTTATGTGAGTATGTATATATACTTATGTGAGTATGTATATATACTTATGTGAGTATATATATACTTATGTGAGTATATATATATACTTATGTGAGTATATATATATACTTATGTGAGTATGTATATATATATATACTTATGTGAGTATGTATGTATATATATATATACTTATGTGAGTATATATATATATATATATACTTATGTGAGTATATATATATACTTATGTGAGTATATATAGATACATATATATATACTTATGTGAGTATATATATATACTTATGTGAGTATATATAGATACATATATATATACTTATGTGAGTATATATATATACTTATGTGAGTATATATATATATACTTATGTGAGTATATATATATATACTTATTTGAGTATATATATATATATATACTTATTGAGTATATATATATATATACTTATTTGAGTATATATATATATATATATATACTTATGTGAGTATATATATATATACTTTTGTGAGTATATATATATATACTTATGTGAGTATATATATATATATATATATATACTTATGTGAGTATATATATATATATATATACTTATGTGAGTATATATATATATATATACTTATGTGAGTATATATATATATATATATATATACTTATGTGAGTATATATATATATATATATATATATATACTTATGTGAGTGTATATATATATATACTTATGTGAGTGTATATATATATATACTTATGTGAGTGTATATATATATACTTATGTGAGTGTATATATATATATACTTATGTGAGTATATATATATATACTTATGTGAGTATATATATATATACTTATGTGAGTATATATATATATACTTATGTGAGTATATATATATATATATACTTATGTGAGTATATATATATATATACTTATGTGAGTATATATATATATATACTTATGTGAGTATATATATATATACTTATGTGAGTATATATATATATACTTATGTGAGTATATATATATATATATACTTATGTGAGTATATATATATATATATATATATATACTTATGTTAGTATATATATATATATACTTATGTGAGTATATATATATATACTTAGGTGAGTATATATATATATATACTTATGTGAGTGTATATATATATATACTTATGTGAGTGTATATATATATATATATACTTATGTGAGTATATATATATATACTTATGTGAGTATATATATATATGTACTTTTGTGAGTATATATATATATATATACTTATGTGAGTATATATATATATATATATATATATACTCACATAAGTATATATATATATATCTAGCGGCACTGATGAGTTTTGATACAGCGAAACAGGACTGTATGTCGATGACTACAAATATATCTTAAGCCCCCCTCTTTGGGTAGAGCACTGTCGTAAATAATTTCACCCGCTATTTAATTAGCTGAAAATGTGAAGCTCGTTGTTGGTTTGTTTACGAACAGGCGATTTGAGCACTATAAAAGTGGTGGCGGGTGTCTATTTAAATAGACATTCCGACAAGTTATTTACGGGCATCAATTCCATGGTCGAGTGGGAGAACCGCCGACCGTCAACAGTACCGTTCTAGGTTCAATCTTTGGCTTGGGATAGTTGCTAGTCTAGCGGCACTGATGAGTTGTGATACAACGAAACAGGACTGTATGTCGATGACTACAAATATATATATATTTATATATATATTTATGTGAGTATATATATATATATACCTATGTAAATGTGTGTATGTATATATAAATATATATACTTATGTGGGTATATATATATGTATATATATATATATATACTTATGTGGGTATATATATATATATATATATATATATATATACATATACTTTTGTGAGTATGTATGTGTATATATATATATATATATATATATATATATATATATATATATTCATAGATCTCAAAACCAAAAACAAGTTAATGGACAGACAGACAAACAAACAAATATATAGATTGATGTTCATTTTAAGTTTGTTTTTTTTATTTAAAAAATTTTTTAACATTGTGTCCAGATCTCTTTAAAGGTCAAGAAAGATACCGGAGCCTGACACCGTCCTATTACTGTCAAGCCCACGGCTGCCTAATAGTTTTCGACTTGACCAAGAAGAACACTTTTCACAACGTCTATAGATGGTGAGTTATGACTATATTTATGTGATCACTAATTCATGAAGATCCGAACAATCGTTTCTTGCTGAAACTCAGAATTACAGAACTAAAACACAATAAAAAGTAAAAAATAACGAATTATCATTTCATCATCATCATCATCATCATCATCTAATCGAAATGAAGGTTGATGATCAAGGTCTACTAAGATGTATACTTAGTGCTAATAGTTTCATAAGTTCCTAATAACTTGTACATCTGTAGTATAGAAGTGTAAATCAGAATACCTGGTGCTACCAGATCAGGCTGTCTGAAGATACTAGCTTTATAATCACTAAATGCACCTGATACATCAAACATTGATTTTTTTTTTCACCCTTTTCCTTTTGTAAAAATTAATCAGGGTCTTCAAAATCAAAATGATAAACAATAATTTTCTTATACAAAACAACCAAACCAAACAATATGAATAAATATTTGAAGATATAAATAATTTGAAGGATAAAATTTTTTACCAAAATGACTGAACCTAACAACCCCATAACTCTTGTTTTTTCTATTTTGTCCCTCAGTCCTCATTTACAATGAGTGATGTTTCTGGAGAGAAGAAAATAGGCGCACATTGAACCAGAAGTGTTTTTCCTGAGCAGTAGCTTGAGATATCATAATTTTGTCTTCCTATTTCTATCCTTGTGACGTTTGGCACGAATAAGGATGCTGGAAGTAAACATTTTACTTGGGATGACATTATCCGCCTGATAGTCAGGGACCCGAATCTTGGATTAATCCCCAAGAAGACCATCCTATCAGCAGATGTAAAGTACTGTGGCTGCTGTATTGCAATTTGGTGAATGGATTCTGGACAATACAGAAGCTTCTGGTGGGGCCTCTCGATGCCATATTAATGGGTAATGTTATGGCTTTTCCTCTACATGGTTGCAAAAAATCATTCTCCCTTCCTGTTTTTTCTTTTTCTCTGCTCTAACAACTCTGAAGACCTTTTTCACATTTCTCAATCTTCAAAAATGAAAAATCTCAAGAAACAAAACAAAATTAAACCCTGAATTCCAACTCCCAGCATAGACCCCCACCCCCCACTACCAGATCCTTCTCTAACATCAAGGATCTACATTTCAACCATCCAGAAGTTGAAATCCAATTACAGGAAACCAAACCTGACCTATTGTTCCTATGCGAAACTGGCATTGATCTGACTGTTTCCCTAGATGAGTTCACGATTAAACGATACTCAAACCTGGCATCAAAATCTGATCCCCAAAATTGTGATGAGCATGGAATATGTCTGTTAGAGATGGCTATGCATGTGGTAGGAAATCTCCAGAGAAGATCCTAATTTGCCTTATATGTGCTTCAGAATGGCACTTGTTCACAGCACCGCATTCATATTTGTCCTCTATTGCCCCCACACCAGCGGAGTTATTATCATTGAGAATATCTCTAAGAAAATTGATGACATTCTGTTTATATATCCCCTGGATAACATTAACGTTAGCCGAGACTTCAATGTCCACAACGTTGAATGGCTAGTCCACTCAAACAAGACAGATGATTGGGAAGGTACTGTCGTGATTTCTCAATTGCCTATGACCTAATACAAACTGTTCATGAACTCACCCATATGCCCAACTCTGACAGACAATATGCAAGTCTCTTTGACAGTTTTCTTTGTCCAGAAATGTGCTCATCCTCTGTTCTGTCTCCATTAGATCTTCTGATCACTCAGTTGTCTCAGTTAAGATAAGATTTGGCATTCAATTCTGCCATATTTTCTTTTATGGCTGACATACTGAAATATTCAGGTTGGATTGTTGCATCCTATTACCTTTGGTTATCTATGAGGGTTGTTCCGAAAAAGAAAAAAGAAGCTTCCTTAAAACGTTGAAGAGCTATGAAGATGTGAGTGGTGTCATTAAAACGAGCAACCTTTTGTGCTCCAGAATTTATTATTCTACATAGTCATTACCATCCAGCACATTTCACCCTAAAACTTTTAAATAAAATAAAAGAACAGTTCAATGATAAAGTATGATCAAACAGGCATAAACATTAACAAAGCAAATTCGTCTTCACACATTGAGCATTCACAAATGTCTGCGGCTTAGAACTAATTTAGATGATGTTGAATCATTTCTCCTTGCAAACTCCCCGGATATTTTGGTGCTAAGTGAAACTAACCTATACTCATCCATCTTCTCTAACCACTTTAACATGCCTGGCCATCTCCCACTTTGCCGTAAGGACTCAGACAAACATGCACGGATTTGGAGTCTATATTCGACTCCCCACCCACCCTTGACTAGAGAATCCAAACTAGAATCAGACAACCAGGCCTTTAAGTGCTTTAGAATTAACCTGCAACATAATATTAGCTACTTATATTTTCTCTACTGCTCTCCCTCGACCCAGGACTGTACCCTAATAAACAAAGTCTTTGACAGCATAGATACAGCACTCTCCCTCGATACTAGTGCACAAGTACATGTATTTGGTGACTTCAATGTCCACTACAGTAATTGGCTTGGATTCTCTAATTACACAGACACAGCTGCTAGCATTGCACATAGTTTCTCTATATTTCATTCCCTATCACAGACATTTCCGACCTGTCTCACTGATTGACACGATTAACAAGCCTCACTTCTAGATCTATTTCTGACTACAGTTCTCGATGATCGTGTAACAAATATCCATAACTCACTCAGGAATGCTGATCATGCTGTGATAAACCACCCTAAACTCTTGACCCCAAACTGAAAAGCCATTGTTCAAAATGACAAGGTATTATAAAAAGGCTGATCAGAGATGCCTCATGAGGAAATAGTTTTTCTCTTCCTGCAGAATAGTGTGCAGCTGAGACCACTGAATAGTTCAAAACTGCAATTGAAGCACATGTTCCCACGCAGAAGTTCTATAGCAACCCCAACTCTCCCCAGCGGTTTAGTTCTACTTGCACAGCTGCCATTGCCCAAAGACAGCATGCATACCGCAGATTTATCCGACATAAGTCCAGTACAAACAGACAAAAATATATAGAAGCTAGAAATAATTGTAAGAAAGAAGTAGCAACAGCTAAGAGAGAATATACTGAAACCACCAGAAAATGCATCAAAGCACAGAAATTAGAAACTTGTAATTTCTGGAAAATCTACAACAGTGTAGTAAATAATAGGCAATCAACAATTCCCCCACTATCCAACAATCATGAGGTTGTTTGCACGGCAGCTGAGAAGGCTAATATGCTTGCCAGTCAGTTTGCCTGCAACTCTATATTAGACCCAGCAAACCACTCCCTCCCTGATTTTCCTCTGTGGACAAAAATCACACTAGATGATTTGAAAATCACCCTTTCTAAAGTACATGATATAAAAAAAACCTAGACACCTCAAAAGTATGTGGACCTAATCTCATCCCGGCTGTGCTATTAAAAAATGCTCCCCTGAGGTTTCTCCAGTCCTCTCCAAACTTTGCAGAAAATGCCTTAATGAATTTTGCTTTTCTGATTGCTGGAAAACTGCTTCTGTGGTACCAGTTTACAAGAATTCTAGCTAAAGAACTGGCCCATTAAATTATCGCCCCATTAGCCTTCTCCTTTTTTTGCCAAAATATTTGAGTCAATAATTAATCAAGCTCTAGATCACCACCTTACTTAACTTCTGTCTGACCATCAATATGGATTTAGGTAAGCCCATTCTACTACAGGTATCCTAACTGTAATCTCTGAACATATATACCATGCACTGTATAAAGTAGGGGAAGGTAGGGCAGTAGCCTTAGATATATTTAGACAGGGTATGGCACGGTGGTCTTCTCAGGAAAATCAGATCATATGGTATTACTGTATGAATACTTAACATAATAAAATCCTTTTTAAATAAGAGAATAATCAAGGTTGTCCTCAATGGTTATACGTTAAAACAATATGATATAAATGCAGGTGTACCTCAGGGGTCAATCCTTGGACTTTTATTGTTCTTGATATTTATAAATGACTTCCCTGATAAAATCATCTCTGAAACAGGTATATATGCTGATGACACCACACTCTATAACAGGCACGAGAGGAAAACAAATGAACACATAACTAAGGAAATTGCAGAAACACTAGAGGAAGACTGCCAATCTGTAGTGGAATGGGGACAAAAATGGATGGCAACATTCAATGCTGTCAAGACTAAGCTTGTTTCCTTTAATGTTTGTTGAGTTTCCTTCAAGGTTTTATTTGGAACGAATGGATTCAGGTGGGAGAGACTAATGCTAACTTAATAATTTACTTCTTTATTTTCTATGATGCACATAGACATCGGTAATATACGTTAAAGTTAAGAGTTTTCTACATCATTGCTAGTGTCTCATTCCAGAGAGAAGTTTTCTTCATTATCTTTTGCCTATGACGTTTGACCTGTTGACCCCTTGCCTCAACTTTAGGTCACCCATCTTTCATTCAACCCTCAGAGCGATAATAGGTGTATGGTAGTGATTGGCAATGTAGTAATCATTTGTGATGGAAATTTGATATAATTAGGTTATTTATGAGGACGGTTCAATAAGAACTTGTTTATGTTGGACTTGAAAATGATAATATAGTCATCTAAAGAACAGAGCAATTGAACGGTTCCACAGTTGGGCAGTTCTTAGAAATAAGCTTTTAGAAATAAGCTTTTTTCATGGAATTCAGGTTTAGGCACCGATAGAGAGTTGAGAAATTTATTGATAATGATTTTGGTTATATGAGTGTTTTTTGTGAAAGAGGTAACCATAGATTGGAGCTTAGTCAAACACTCACCATGAAAATAACAACAGAGCAAAGATAGGCTCGCAACGCCTCTTCTGTGGGAAAGAGGTTGCAGAGAAGAAAAAAGGGCATCACCTACTAGATTATGTAGTCGGTTTTAAACTCTATCAAAGCAGGATCGGATGCTCGAAAATGTGGAAACAATACTCCATTCTAGGACGTACTTGGCTCTTATACAAGTAGAGAATTATATCAGCAGTGAGATATCTACTGGAGCAGTAGAATGATCTAAACATTTTTCCTTGACTTAGGCAACAGATTTAATGTACATGCTCCATTTCAGATCAGGAGTGAAGGTCAGACCAAGAAGTTTGCCTAAACATGGAGGAACTTATCATGCACTCAGTGTGACCCTTGTTAAAACTCACACTAGCTAACTTAATTACCACTGATGTAGCACCTGCTCAGCTTGCCTACATGTGACACTTTTGTGGCAATTGGCTTTATTTGGTATGAATAAACGTAAAAATGAAAGTATCTGTGATCTTATCCACACATCTTGCTCTCTCAGTCATGTTCTCTATTTTCTTGATGTTCTGAGCACATGTTTAGTTTTTTTTAATGGTAAATCCAGCCTTTCTTTTCTTCCTTTTATACCAAGGAAGCTTTATGCTAAACTTGGTAAGGTTCTGTCAAGTAGTTTTGGAGCCTATAAGTAACCTAGATACAAAAATACACAATTATAATATTAAAAATATTTTACTCGTAAAATCCTAATCTCCCCCTCCATCTCTATTACTTCTTCAAACATGTCACTTAAAATCAGGCCAACATATTTTGGTTTACTTCCATGGGTAAATAAATTTCTTTTAATTCTTGATTTTTAATTATTTTAGAGATATATTTGTTCATCTCTCCATCTAAAACTTTAAAGTTAATATTTAAACATTTCTTTCAATATCAATGAAATCTGTTTTTTCTAAGGTCAGGATGAGGGAGCTATTTTCAAGTGTTCTGGAATTGACGCAAAAACTTTATTGAAGTCTATACTCAGTATGTTTTTTATCCAAACATGGACATTGAAATGCATGGCATAGAGTATAGGCACAGGAGTGTGCCATTCTATGATAGCTCTTGTCTGATCATTCATTTAGGAGTAGGAAAACTGATGGACTAACTTCCGGATCTTAGCAGCAAATCACTGGAGGAGTGAGGCTGTTTAGTCCTAATCAACAACTATCTTTGAGTTAATAATTATAATACAGATTCAGTTTTGATAATTTCATTCTTTGTTTTGATAATTTAATTCTTTGTTTTTGATAATATAATTCTTTGTTTTTATGATTTAATTCTTTGTTTTTATGATTTCATTCTTTGTTTTTGATAATATAATTCTTTGTTTTTGATAATATAATTCTTTGTTTTTATGATTTCATTCTTTGTTTTTGATAATTTAATTCTTTGTTCTTATGATTGAATTCTTTTTAACTGTATTTATTACTTATTTCCAATATTTTTTTTCTGTTTCCATTCAAGGTCTCAGGATATACATGAATATGCACCAAGTGGAATCCGTATCATCCTTGTCGGAACAAACTGCCTTTCTAAGAAGCGAGAAGTCACTAGGGAAAGAGCTGAGAAATTTGCTACTTCCATCGGGCTGGAGTACGTAGAGGTCAGCACAGAGGACAAACTTAACATTACAGAACCATTCGACAAACTCATCGACATGATCATCAAAGATTTAGAAATCAAGTCAGCATTGTATCGGTTACAAGACAAAGAAGACACAAACAAAGATGCATGTGTTATATCGTGAACATAGAAAATCTTCATCTTGGTTGGAGGTTTCTTATTAAGTCATGTTTTTTTTTTTAATTAGATTATTTTATATAGGGGCATTGCATCTTCATGATTGGCTATGTTCGTGTGTACGTTGTTCTTAACCTTTGGTATTGATCGGTTAAGCTGCTGTTTTTCTTTTTTCCAATTTCGTTTTAGTTTTTGGAACAAAGAATTTTGTTTTCATCTATGTTATATTTATTTAAAATAGTAAACTATAAAGAAATAAACTTTTAAACTACAACCTCATTGGAATAAACACACATGCTTATCGCATTTCCCGTTCATATCATATTTGAACTTTGCCCTATTTAACAGCTTAGATTCTGCATTAAAATGTCTTCAAAAAATCTCCATCTTGACAAGGGAGATAATTTTAGTGTATAAAAAGTTATCTCCCTTTATTCATAAGAATACTTTTACTGATTGCATATTCGGTGTCAACTCAACCAGCTTTCATCTCAGAATTTGCAACAACTTTATTGATTTATGGTTTGATTCAATAAACTTTTTTTTTTTACTTTTTTTCACCCCAAACAAGGGCAAGAGATATTGCCACTTGGCACGTATTTGGGATCATGTCTAATAGAGAACTAAGTGTTGTTGAGCAGTGAGATGTCTGTCCAAACTACATTTAAACTTCAGTCAGGTTACTGTAGTCAAAGAAGCCAAAAACAGTGAGAGAATTTCAAAGTCTAGCAGTCCGAGAAAAGAAAGTATTAGAGTAAAAGGCTTTCCTGTATCTCAGAAACTCAACAGTGAAAGGAGGGAAATTTTGCTGCTATAATTTCATTGGAGTACATTCCATTAAAGTGTTTGTAAATCAGACACAGAGATGTGACATTGCAGTGATGTGACAGAGGTTGGGACTTGGCTGATCGTGCAGGATGTATTAAATTTGAGACTCATTTTTGAACTTTGTCTAAGCGTGAAAGACAATTGGCAGATGCTCCAGCTTAGATATGACACCAATACTCCATGCATGGACAGATTGTAGCTATATATATATATATATATATATATATATATATATATGGATATAGAATTCTCTCTGGTGTGAGTAATTTTCTAGCACAATAGAGGGAGCCCACTTCTTTGCAGCAGTTTTGGCAATGTCCTCAGTATATTTTAAGAGGATAGGAAAGGATAAAAAGAACATAAATGTAATTTAAAGTGACCATCTGCAAATTGAGAACATTTCAGATTTCACATATGAGCACGACTTGGAATAATTCCTAACAATATTTTGCATATCAGGTTCTTATAGTTACCAATAGCACAAATGACCTATATCTTTATCCATCTCTCCTGAACACTAATTCCATCTAATAACAGGTGAAAACTTTACAGGTACAAAAAATTTGGAAAGCAATTAATCCCTCTTCACCAAAAGCATATCAAGACTAAACTCCAATGTCCAGAGATGGAAGTTGGAATGTAAATGCTATGAGATGAGCTGATCTACCCATTTTAAGAATAATGGGCTTACCTGGAAACTCTAATATACTTGCACATAACACGTTATAATGTTGTAATCCATGGCAGTTATGGCCTCAGAGTTATGATGTGTACTTTTGTAAAATACTTTTGATAATACATTTTTTTTTCAAAAATTATATTAATGTGTTTGTCTTGATTATTACTGTCCTGCATGGTTATAACACTGGTGACAAGGAATTCGAAACTCACACCTCTATAGCAGTAATATTGTGATTGGAAAACATAGAAAGCAGTCTAAGAAAGAATTATAAAAAGAGTAAAAGATATTAGTTTCGGGGAAAGATCAGAAAAAATAGAATAAACTATTTTATTCTAGAGTGAAGAATGAGAGGTGATTTAATTGAAACTTTCAAAAATAATTAATGGTATTAAAATATTAATAGAACAAAGTGAGATATAAAAGGTTAGTGTAGTTTGCTTGAAGCATTGTTTGGTGTGTAAATAAAAGAAAATTTTAATTTATAGAAGACAATGCAATGCAGAGGTGTAATGGACAAACAAGTAAATTAAGATACAATGGTGGAATAAGCGGATTCACTTTTATCAATACACACACACACACACATATATATACATATATATATATATATATATATATATATATGAACAAATGATTAATAAAACATGTTAAAAGACATCTTGAAAAAGAGTTAAAAACATTTAATTTAAAAAAAAAAGGAAGCACAAGATAAGTGGATAGTCCTTAATCCGCGGAGTTTCGAAGAAATACTCTCCTTCTCATCAGAGGGCAGGAATTAGCAAAATGTGGGATCGGATTTTGCATATAAAAGTATTTAATGAAACTACAAGTAAGTCACAGATCTTACTTGGTTAAGAAAAAGGGTGAGGTAAGGGGAATAGGAGGTAAAAGAAAAATGATAAAAAGATTTCACATGAATGGATAGTCCGGTGATATGCTGTTTTATTTAATACCATAACCAGCAAATTTTAGCTCGGCTATAATAATAATTTGCTAATTTCTTTTTTCCTCTGAAGAGGAGAATAGCATTCTTTGAAACGCTACAAAATAAGAACTTTTTAAAAATTGTTTTTGGAATATTCTGCCGAACAATAAATTTACTTGTAAATTTTAATTTACAGTCTTGATTTCTTTTCCTATATATATATATATATATATATATATATATATATATATATATATATATATAACTATTTTACATTTATTGTGTTCTTATTTGCCTCAACATGGTCAGGTGGAGAATCTGTCTTGTAATATTTCAGGAAAATATCTTTCATCAGTTTGACATGTTTTGTAAATATTTCTCCTTTGTCTGGAAAGTTATTTATTGTCAAAGCAGTTAAAAATATAGATTTAACAGATCTTGTTTTTTAGATAATCTTTAACAATAACTTGAATTGAATTTTCTTTGCAAATAGAATAGCATATTCTTAGAACAATTTTATGATCCAGATTAAGAGCAGTAACTGCAGAAAATTTTAAGACTGAATTATATAAATGCAGAAATGACAGTAAAAAAATAATCAAGAATAATTGTTTCATTCTTATAACCCCTGGCTATAAATATAATCGTTCAAATCTCTGTAATTATTAGGTTGATCTCCTCACAGCTTCAGTTGCTTTGGCGCTGGTAAATACAAGTTAAGGTTCTGAGATTAACTGGGCTATTTCGGTGTTTTTTTTTATCTGTCGGCCTGACGTATTCACCTGGGTAATCCTAGGGGGTCCATCCTCTTAAGCTATGTCTCTCATCTATTCAGGTGAAGTAAGTTTATTGCTTACTGCCTGAGGCGAACTCACCGGGGAATACACAGTCAATTTTTAGGAGGCCAGAGTTCTCCATCTTTAGAGATGCTGACTTTATTCTCTCCCCCCCCTTCCAACCTTTTGTTGCTTCTTCCTGCAGCGGGAAGGAAGTAAATACTTGTCCAATATCATTATGCCAGAAATATTGTAACTAGAACTATTGGAGTAATTATTTGTTGTAGATGTTTGAATTTTTTTTATGAGTGAAATAGCGAAGATAGTAAAACGGGTTAGATGAATAATGAAACATAATGAAGAATGTCCTTTCTCTCTTCTATATAACAACTATGGTTTAAGTAATAAACGATGCAATGATTAAACTCTTATGTATGTATGTGTGAAAATATTTAATCTAAATAATAATAAATAATAATAAATAATTATAAAACATATATAGAGAAAGAGAGTGAGACACAGAGAGATATATGTATGTGTATGTGTATGTGCGAAAATATTTAACTAATAAACTCTTAAACTACTGGTTACATAACACTGAAATTAACAGGAAATAATAATCTAACAATCAACTGGTATGGAAACCTGTGATTATAGGTCTTACGAAATATTATTGCCAGTAATATTCTATAAGTACTAAATAAATAAATAAAAATTGCTCGATATACAAGATAGAGCAAATAAATCAAATTTTAGTCATTCAATAAATTTAAAAATTTATGACGTGAAATGTTTAAATTTCAAATCAAAAGGTTTTTATTATTCTATGTAAGACAAAGAATACATTTGAAATATTATAACTCCTTATCCTATAGGATTTCGATGTCTACCATCTCTTCAGAGGAGCACGGCATAAATTTTAAAATTTATTGAATGCTAAAATTTGATGTGTGTGTGTGTGTATATATATATATATATATATATATATATATATATATATATATTCAATAGAAAGTTGGCTCTATAATAATAAATACAAAATCTGCATGAATTAAAATATATTTAAACGTATCTTATGACCGGGCAAGGTCGAGCCCCACCAAGCCTTCATCCTGTTAGTTATTGTATAAAACAATTTGTGCAATTCCTATCATGACCTCAACTTCAAAGGAAAGTATGAAACACTAAATTGTTAGGTTTCCTTTTATTTTCTATTTTCAGATGCTGAATGATTTTTGGAAGATGTTTTATAATTATGAGGGGTGGTTTAAAAATAATACTTCATATTTTTTATTCTGCCTGAATGGATCAGAGTTGCAACTTGTGTTGTTATGATGAATGAACTTATGCATCTAAAACCAAGCTTTGGTGTTTACATCATCAACGCTCTGATCCTCATCTGGCATCAATTGAAATGAATGGCTCTCGTCTTGAGGAGGCTCCATGTTTTGACCAGCTCCTGGGCTTGACCATTACTCCTGATATAAAATAGAACACGTACATCAAATCTGTTACAAAATGGTGGGATCATTCTACCACTTCAGTAGATATCTCACTGCTGATGCAATTCTCTACCCGTATAAGAGCCAGGTACGTCTAACGATGGAGTACTGTTGCCACATCTGGGCAGGAGCTGCTAGAAAGACCTTAGTCTACCTTGACAAAGTTCAAAATAGACTTTGTAGCCTAATGGGGGACCCTTTTCTCTTCTCTGCAACCTCTTTCTCACAGAAGAGATGTTGCGAGCCTGTCTTTGCTTTATCGTTATTTTCATGGCAAGTGCTCGTCTGAGCTCCAATCTATTGTACCCCCTCACCAAACTTTCATGAGAAACATTCGTCTAGCTGAAAACACTAGCAATAATTTCCCCCACTCGTTATCTGTGTCTAAACCTAAATGTAGATTCCATGAACAAAGCTTTTTTCTTAGAACTGCCCACCTGTGGAACTCTCTTCCATTTTCTTGCTTTTTGGCTGACTATAATATGGTTGTCTTCAAGTCCAACGTAAACAAGTTCTTGAGCCGTTCTCCTTAAGTGATCCAATTTACCAAATTTCCACTACTAAAAATTACTACGTCATTGTCCCATTGGCCACTGTAAACTTATTAATCCTTATCCTCGAGTGGCCTCTGGGCCTTGATAAGTGGTGACTCTTTTGTAAAAAAAAAAATATTCATAAACTGAAAGAATCTTTCTGTTGCAGATATTAACGATGTGAGGACACAACCTCTGTCATTGACATGCTTCAGAAGCAGAAATGCGTCATTGAATTCCTGGCAAAAGTGCATTGAGAATGCTGGTGACTACGTAGAAAAATAAATTCTGGAGCACAAAAGATCGCTCATTTTAATGGTATAACTCCCGTCTTTGTAGCTCTTTACTTTATGAGTAAAAAAAAATAGGAGGCTTTACTTTTGGAACAACCCGCATAATTTTATTTTAAAATCAATTAAGAATGTATATTTATTAAAATATTATTTGAAAAATTACTTTGTTTTACGAGAAAAAGAAATTTATTTTTGCAGTTTCGAATGATTTTTAATTGAATTATTGAATTCCATTTTTGTTTATAGCAGTGTGTGAAATGGCACTAACCCTATTCAGGTTTTTTTTTTTTTTTTTTTACACAGTGATCACCACTTATCAAGGCCCGGAAGCCACTCAGGGATAAGGGTTATTGCAAGTACATTAAGTTAGTGAGGAGATTTGCTGAAGTGTTTACTTAAGGGGGCGGTTCATTAGGAATTTGTTAACATTGGACTTGAAGACATCCAAATTGTAGTCCGGAGGGAAGCAGGCAGACGGAACAGAGTTCCACAGGCGTGCAGTTCTAAGAAAGAAGCTTTGTTCATGGAATCCGCGTTTTGAATTAGGCACAGATATAGAGTGGGGGAAATTTTTCACAGTGGATTCAGCTAGACGGGTGTTTCTCGTGAAAGATTGGCGAGGGGGGACCAGAGATTGGAGTTCAGACGAGCATCTGCCATGGAAATAACGATAAAACAAGGACAGGCTCGCAACGCCTCTTCTGTGGGAGAGAGGTTGCAGGGTAGAGAAAAGGGCATCCCCCACTAAGCCACGAAGTCTATTTTGTACTCTGTCAAGGCAGGATAGGCTGTTTTTAGCAGCTCCTGCCCAGATATGGCAACAGTATTCCATCCTTGGACGTACTTGGCTTTTATATAGATAGAGAATTGCATCAGTAGTGAGATATCTTCTGGAGCGGTAGAAGGATCCCACCATCTTTCCAGCGACCTTGGCAACAGACTTGATGTACGTGTTCCATTTCAGATCAGGAGTAAAGGTCAAACCCAGAAGCTTGTCAAAACACGGAGCCTCACTCAGACGAGAGCCATCCATCACAATTGATGCCAGATGGGGATCAGAGCGTTGATGATGTAAGGATAGGAGTTTGGTTTTGGATGCATTAAAGGTAACCAGCCACATCTTCCCCCACTGAACCACGCGCTCGAGATCAGAGGAGAGAGAATCAGAGAGAACTTTGTCATTTACAGCTTTTGATGTGTTGCAGTAGATGGTTGTGTCATCAGCATAGATGTCAACGAATGATTTAAGTATGTGTTTAGGGAGGTCATTGATGTAGATCAGGAAGAGAGTTGGGCCCAGGATTGACCCCTGGGGGACTCCAGCATTTATATTGCAGGCCTCCGATTTTTGTCCATCGACCACTACTCTTATGAGCCTATCGGAGAGAAATGATTTAATGACTGAGAAAACATTTCCCGTTATACCGTAGCTGGAAATCTTGTGAAGTAGACCCTTATGCCATACCTTGTCAAAGGCCTTTGATATGTCAAGAGCAATTGTCCTTGAAAGAAAGCCTTTGTCAAGAGATTCACTTATCCTGTGGGATATAACTGTCAGCACATCTGCGGTAGATCTTGCAGAGCGGAAACCATATTGTGTGTCACTAAGAAGGTTATTCCTGCTGAGGTGGTTGACTATTTCTCTATTTAATATGGATTCCAGCAACTTACTCATAACACACAGGAGACTTATAGGTCTGTATTGAGAGGGAGATGACTTATCACCTGAATTCTTAAATATAGGGCAAACTGAAGAGGTCTTCCATGGAGTCAGAAAGCACTTCTCCTTAAGGCAGCGCTTAAATAGTTTCGTAAGTATGGGAGCAAGTTCTGTTTGAAGCTTTTTTAACACTATAATTGGGATGCCATCAGGGCCAGTTGCTTTACTGGAATCTAGGTTCTTTATTAGCTTGGCGACCTCATGCACGGATATTTGTATGCTACCCAGCTTGTTCTGTGTTATAGGAGGAAATATGGGGAGTTGATGGCCTTCGTCGCATAGGGTAGAATTAGCTGCAAAGTTCTTTGCAAATAGTTTGGCCTTGTCTGACGCTGACGAGATGACCTCTGGTCCATTGATAATGGTTGGTATAGAACGCACACTTCTGTTCAGGATCCTATTTGTTATTTGCCAAAACTGGTGGGATCCAAGCCGCTGATCAGCTACCTTGGATTTAACAGACTGGGCATATAGCTCTCTTGCATTTTTTATTACTCTTTTACAGTGGTTGCTGGCAGACCTAAAAGCAGCTTTAGTTTCAGTGCATCTATTACGTTGGTAGCTATGGAAAAAGTGATTTCTGTGCGCGATAGCAGCAGCACATTCTGGGGAGAACCATGGCTGGCTGTTAGGTTTTTGTTGGAATTTTTTGGATGGTATGAATTGGTCTATGCCTACAATTAACCATTCGGTCAGATCTGATACTATAGAGGACACATCCTTTTTAAACATGGAGTGCAGAGGTAAATCAGATATGAATGTACGGAAGCTATCCCAGTCAGCCATAGAGTATCGGTATACAGTACGGTGGAGGGGTACGTCTGGGGGCTTCTTACATTTCGTTTTTATCTTAACTGATACGACGGAGTGGTCGGAGGATCCTAGAGGAGAATGAACGGAACATGAACATAGCTCAGGGGAAGTTGAGAGAAAAAGGTCTAAGAGGCTTGCATATTGACCGGGTGTATCGGGGACACGGGTGGGTTCGCGAACAATCTGAGTGAGGTCATAAGCAATGGCAAAATCATGACAAAACCTCCTCTCATCGTCTGTCTTATTTGAATGGGTCAGCCATTCCACGTTATGGACGTTGAAATCACCACATATGTGGATGTTAGCCGAGGGATGTGAAGACAGTATGTGGTCAATTTTCTCAGATATGCTCTTAAAGATAGTAACTCCGCTGTTGTGGGGCCTATAGAGGGCAAATATAAATGCAGTGGTGTTAGCAAGTGCAACCCTGAAGCACATATAGGGTAAATTAGGATCTTCTCTAGAGATATCCCTGCCACACGGGAAGCCATCCTTAATGTAGGCACATATTCCATGCCCATGGCGATCTTGGGGGTCAGATTTAGCTGTTAAATTTGAGTATCCGTTAATTATGAACTCGTCTAGGGTAGTGGTCGGTCCTATTCCAGTTTCACTTAGAAATAATATGTCCGGTTTCGTCTCCTGTAATTGGGTTTCAACCTCTGGAAGGTTGGAACGTAGACCCCTGATGTTGGAGAAGGAGACCTGGTAGTAGGGGTCTACGTTGAAAGATGGGGTTCTAGGTTTAATCGAGTTTTTATTCTGGATATATTTCATGTTGAGGTTTGGGGATTTGTGGAATAGGTCGGCATACTTGGTTAGAGCAGTACAGAGAGGGAAAGTAAGAGAGAAAAAGACAGGAAAGTTTTTTTTTTTTGTAGCACACGAAAAGGTAAAGCCGTAACAATTACCCACTAGTATGGCATCGAGAGGCCCCACCAGAGACTACTGCATGGTCCAGATCCACTCACCAAATGGCAATACAGCAGTCCCAGTACTTTGCGCCTGCTGATAGGACAGCCTCCTTAGTGGTTAATCAAAGGTTCGGGTCCCTGACTATCAGGCGGATAATGTCAGCCCAGACAAACGTTTACCTCCAGCACCCTTACTAGTGACATGGCCACAAGGACAGACAGAGACAGAAAAATTTCCGACATCTCAGACTACTGGTCACCAAGTACTACCGACCTTTAAGCAGCTTTTTCTTCACCCTTTGTCAGAAAAATCACTCATTGAATGAGGACTGAATGACAAAATAGATGAAGCGAGAGTTACTGGAGCTGCCGATAACACATCCACTGTATTATCTACTCTCCATAAAGGAGAAGTTCCATGGGAATATGAAATTCACAAGTGGTCCCCAGTTGCATGTATATCCACATTAGGGGAGATAATGATGTTAGGTTTTTGCAACTCTTGCATGACGGTGTCAACGTCCTCCTACATACAGCACCTGGAATTACCAAATTGGTCACCAATTTTAGCAATGACCAGGCTCAACATTGCTTAACTTCTGTGATCTGATGGGAACTGATGTATCAATGTGATTATGCCATATACAGTTTTTAGCAGTAGTAAACTTTATATTATAATCCCATAAGGAAATTAGATCTCAGTTCTAACGTTCTCTCTCAGCTGTCAAAAATTTAACTGCCTAACAAAGAATTACAAAAAATAATAAAAATTTGATAGTTACATGGTAACACGGATCTAACGTTGCATTTGAAAGTTTTGCAAAGAAACAAAGGAAAGAAATTCAACACAAGTTTTTTTTTTCAATTGAAAGAATTTTTTTTTTTATTACCAGTCATTTCTACACTGAGCCGCCTGACATGTAATATTTTTTAGGGATAGCTTAGTTTTAGCATTACGGTTAAATTACGGTTTTTGAAATGACAAAGTGAACTTATTTACATCTAGCATCTCCAATTCTGCTTTCAAACAAATAAATGAACATCTGAAATAATCCTAATGAAAAATTATAAAAAAACATTAATAATGCATAAAATAGGGCTATGCAGCATTACCAGTGGCCATAAAAAAACTAAATAGAAGTTTTTAAATGGTGTTAAGTTTCTTCCCCTTCTCTCTAGAAGAGAAATTCCCATGATTTTATGTGAGAAATGAAAAAATAAAATTTAGAAGGCCCCCAGAGTGATACTTGAAGTGCCAAATAAAATTAAAAATGTTTCTTCCACCTTTTTTTTTTCCTTTGTAGAGTGATGGCAATAGTTAAGAAATGATTAGCTAAATCCGAAGTTAGCATCTTTCAATTTGGAAAAAAAAAAAAAGAAAAAAAAAAAAAAGAAATGCTAACTTATCTCCTTGGTTATATTAATACATAATTATTAATTTTAATGTTTAATGTTAATTATTATATTTAATGTTATTAACAAATAATTAATAACAAAATAAAATAAAAATAAAATGAAAATTAACAAATTAAAATAACAAATTATTATTAATTAACAAATGTGTTCAATTTTTTAATAACATTCAATAATGCAAATGTCCATTTTACTTTTAAAGAATGCATTTTTTTTTTTCTAAATTTTAGATATAATTTTTCTGAGGTTACACTAATTAAAAAACACAGCAACATTGTTTATTGTGTATTTCTTTAATATTTTTTTTATTACATTTTCACCCCAAACAAGGCACATTGCCACTTTGAAGTAGGGGGCTACTATCAGGAGCAATAGCTACTGAGGTACTATGTAGGGAGTTGGGCAGAAAGATGTCGGTTCACGTTACACTTGAACTTCTGCACGTCATTACAGTTGGGGAAGCAGGAACCTGGAATGGAATTCCAAAGTCTAGCGGTTCTGGGGAAGAAACTACTGGAGTAGAAAGATCTTTTAGATCTAGGGATCTCTACAGTGTGGGGGTGGGATTTTGCAGCTTGTCGGGTCTGTCGAGGGTGTTTACGTCATGGGGGCACAAGTGCTTGCAGTTCTTCAGAGCATTCACCATTATAATACTTGTAGAACAGGCAGAGGGATGCAACGTTTCGCCGATGGGACAGAGGCTGAAGCTTAGATGCCAGTTACAGGCCTATCAGGTTGGCGACTCACTTTTGAACTTTGTCTAGGAGTGAGAGACTAGTAGCAGATGCACCAGCCCAAATATGACAACAATACTCCATACATGGGCGAATGGTTGCCTTATAGAGGTACAGGATACTTCCGGAAGTTTTAGTTGGACATGCAAACATACAACTACATAGACAAGTAATAGATATCAATTTAAAACTATAAACATTTTAAAAAAAAAGTATAAAGTAAGTCATAAAGACAGGATTGAGCCTGACGGCCTCAGAGTAAGATTAAACTGTATAGAGAGATGTTGCAGGAGACTTTGTTGGTTTGGTCATATTGAAAGAATGGATGAGAGTTCTTGGGTTTGTTAATGTAAAACAACTGAGGTAGCAAAATCAGCCATATAAGGAATTGATAAGTATAGATTTAAAAGAAAGAGAGATAAATAAAGACCTGGTCAGAAATAGTTTTGAAGTAAATTTCATAAAGCCGTCTACTAATACATGCCAACATGTCAGTTTTTACGACTAACCAGGTTCAATAATGCTTGACTTTACCAATTTAACGAGAATTCATGTGTGAACGTGATTATGCTGTACGATGTTATATACACACTTGAAATGCATCTGAAAATATCTGATATCCAACACAACAGAGATTCGCCAAAGAACAGAAAATGATGTATTCTTTTTTGGTGATAATTTCATACAATTTTAATGAAAAGATACAGATTTGTCACATCGAACGTCACGGTTATTCGTGTTACAGTTAAAGGGAAGCAACTCCGTCATTTAACTCAATTACTTCTGTAACGACATATTAAGAAATATATATTTCTTGTTTCTAGTTTTTTTCCTGATTGCCTTTGATTTTCAAATGAAACCTTTTTTATTTAATATTTATCATCTTGATTTTAATTAAAACTAGCCTAGTTGTGCCCCGGTGTTACCCGGGAAATCAGATTGAATGACGAAATTTCAAAGCCAAACCTAGGATTAATGATGCAAATGATATTAACTATATTAATACGAAGTTGGCCAGGAGCAAAGTATAGTATCTGTTGTGATACTACACTTCACCTCTTCTGTCCTCGGTCAGTGGAGGAAAAATCTTTCTAGACTGAAGCAATTTTTTTTGTTCCTATCTAGAGTGACCCTTTTTGGGGAAGTAGATGTTCCCCACATTAAAAACCAACCTTGTGTCTGACTCTGCCCTCGTGGGGAGGCAAGTAAATAGGAATATTAATACGAAGGTCAATAATAGCACAAAATTTAATATGACTACTATTACTATTAATATGTAGATAATATTTTTGGTAATAGTAAAACTAAAAAAGTAATAATTATGTTAATGATTATAGTAACACCTTGAAAAATATAATGCAAATAATAATGATAATATAGATAGTAATTATTTAAAATTATTAATGTGGTATTTGCAAGCATTGATTACTCAAAAACTGCAATAGAATTACAAGTAGGTTGAGACATGCTAATCAGTTTGCGTGCGAGAAGTGTAAAAAAGAAATAGAGACGAATGAGAACTCAGATGCGGAGAAAGTATATTTTCATGGCAAAGTTATTGAGGTTATCTACAAGTTTTGTTACTTTGATGATAACATTAGAGCAAGGGGAGGAGCTGGTGCTAACGTTATTGCAAGAGTTAGGAATATGATGGAATATTTTCAGGAGACATTTTTTTTACATAGGCATCATCACTTATCAAGGCTAGAGGCTATTCAAAGTTAAGGGTTAAAACTTCTTCCACTATTAGGGCTATGACAACAGAATATTATTTTCATTGTTTTTGACTCTCGAGTATATATCCGACAGTTAGACACAGTTAATCAACCGAGAACTACATCACTATATAAAAGCATATAAGATATCAACGGATACACACTCGAGAGTCAAAGTAATGAAAAAATATGCTGTTGTCCTAGCCCTAATCATTATTAACCAGCAGAGCGTTTGCCACTGTTAACTAAGGGATATGTCTATCAGGCATGAATGCACAGCGTGGTGGTATAAGGAAGTGAACCCTGGCAAGTGAGAGTTGAAGACATGAGTTGCATGGAGAGAAATCACTTGATGATGATACGATGTGTTGTAATATGATATATGATATATAATATGATATGAATAATATGTGAGTTATAAAGACCATTAAATTTGATGAGCTCAGAGAAAGATTCAATTTAGACAGTATAGGGAAGTATGTGCAGAACAGGAGACTTCATTGGTAGGGTCACATAGAAAAAATTGATGCGAGCTTTCTTGTTAGCATATGTCAAATAGTTGAGGTTGCAGGTTCAGTTGGCAGGGGAGAATAAGGAAAACAGAAAAAAATGGATTTAAAAGAGAGATAAATGATGATTTGACCAGAGATAGGCAGATTTGGAAGTCAATTTCTATAAAAAAAACATCCAACACATGCCAGCATGATGCTGCTGATGATGATAAAGATGATGATGATGATGATGATGATGAATCTCTACAAAGTCTTCTGTCTTCCAGAGCAATAAACGAATTGTCCAAGGGACATAATTCAACATTTTTCTACACTAGTTATGTCCCTTGGCACACGATGAGCCTTCTATACGACGGTAAAGTAATTTTCTATTACGAAACAGTGAGTATTAAAGATATCCTACTCGTGTTGTAAGTATTAAAAAAATGTGAGTGAATAAGCACGTTGTTTAAGAGATATTCTACAGAGAGCTTCAGAGTTAAATCTCTCATGAAAAAAACTTTTAAAAAATTTATTAATGCAGGACATCAGCAACAAATATGTTTTGATAAAGCTGATATTTTTCTGAATTTCACAAGATTTAGTTTTTTGGGACAGAAAACCCAAAAATACTCAGCAAACATGAGTTTATTAACATTTCTATGAAAATAGTATCCATTGTATTTTAAATATAGAATTGACCCAAATGAGATAAATTCAAAAATACTAATAAATATGCAGAGAGTAACATTGTGCTACATAGTTCAAGACAAATAATGAAATCACATTGTGAGAGATAATCGTTCATTTACTCCTTCAGTTCAGCACCTTAAGAGACAGTGTTTTTCTTTCCCTGTTTGTTTTGAATGTTCCCTTTTTTACATAATGTTTCGCTGACTTCTTTCTTCGGTGAAAAATCACTGCGCATCGAAATTATGATGAAGTCCTTTCTCACACGATTACAACAACGATTGTTAGATAATAACATTATTTAAAGTTTAATTAATTATTATTGATCTATCTGTCTATCTATTTAGCTATCTATCCGGAGATATTATGAGTTATTTATTGTTTATTGAATAAAGTGTAACAATGGGTTTTAGTTGAGGATGTTTGCATAAATTAGCTAAGTTAAATAAACAAAATGACCTTTGCCAGGGATATGTGGAAAGGTCGCATGTTGAGATACATGTGCTTTTTGTATGATGACATAACGGAACTGAGGTCAAGAGGTCGGGAAGTTTAGTCAGTCGAGGAGTTGGAGTTTGGTCACGGAAATGAACAGACGTGCTTCAAGCCAGGAAGTGAAGCTGTGAAGAACAAGCACGTAGGCACGAAATGCAGACTCTTAGTGAGGACCATTTGAGACAACTGAAATAAATTTATATTTAAAAATATAAAGTGTTGTTCTGTGTTTTCACAAAAGAAAGAAGGACAGATGTCTCGGTTGGTGTTGATCATTTCATGTTTCATCACGGAGCAGTAATGAAGATAGAAGAACTCTTCAAGAAAAAAAGGTATGAAACATATATTATTCTTCTTATAAAAAATGATACCTTATGTAAATATGAACTGTAGTATATACCCGTGTGATAACTCTTTGATACAACACGACTCAGTTTATATGTCGATATCATATCTTCTGGCTAAATAACAATACATACAATTTATACGTTTATCTGGTGCCGTTTGAGAACAATATATATCATCCTTCTATCCCTGACTATGTGATATGATGATATATTATTATTATAATAATGATATTCGAAAATGAGGCTACATCAAAAGGAGATCACTTTCCTATTCTTGTTCGGGATTACTAGATTGACCTTTATAAAGCTAAATCCTGTGAATTCAGCCTCTTTTAAAGCAGCTTGGTCTTCAAAAATTATATTTGGCCTTTTTCAAAGTGTAACATATGGACTAACCAAGGAAGGAAGGAGCAGGATATAATTTAGGTAAAGATAATATGAAATGCGCGTGTGTTACAGTAAAAAAATTGATTTAGTGAATAAAGTAGATTAAAAGACAAATATGTTACTGGAGGAGGATATGCAACATAATCAAATTGAAATAACGGTTCTTGTGAGTTTGAATCAGGTCAGTACCAGATCGGTGACCATGGTGTTGAATGAAAAAAAAAAAAAAATCTGTTGTCTAAAACATCTTCCTTAGACTAAATACTCATGCAACTGGAAACTGTGTGTTGATTTAATATTCATTAGAAACTTTCTCTGTAGGGAATGCTGCATCGGGCAGGCAAAAGGAGCGGACAAAGAAAAGAAGACGAGGCACGTTATCGAGAAACCATCACTAAGTTTCGATTACAGTATTTTAATTAATATAAAGAAAATTATTTCACCGTCATATAGAAGTCTCATCGTGTGCCAAGGGACATAATTAAGGTAAAAAATGTTAAGTCAATTCATTTATTGTTATGGTTATTGACATTCGAACACCACTTTCAGGCAAATTCAAAGCTTTCTTCAATAGTAATACTTTGGAGGCCTTTATAGTTTTGTTTTATTTACTTAAAATATTTAAACCCTTATAGTCTTTCCAACGATGAAATAGAAGACGGACATATATAACATTTTGGAGGTAAATTGTAAAAAGATTTTGACTTGTAATGGGGGTATGAGACGAATGGATTCGCCAATCATTTTTATAACCAACGGCTGAGCTAAACAACCAATGAAAACGTCGCAAAATTATTATAAAAATTGTCGAATTTTGAATTCAATCAGTTCGCCGTTTGCTACGTCACGGACCGCATTTAATTCTTCACCACCAGCTTGGTTACTGATCTGAACTACGCTGCCATCTTGGTTACTGATCTGAACTACGCCGTCATCTTTGTTCAACATAATATCTCAGAACTTAAGAGGTTAACTACGCCAATGGACCACATTTGATTCTTGGTCGCCATCTTGGTTACTGATCTGAACTACGCCGCCATCTTTGTTCAACACATTGTCTCAAAACTTAACAAGAAAAACTTATTAAGAAAATCCAATGGTTGGCATTTACATTTATCTATTAATTTGGAGTTACCAAATTAATCAATTTAAATCCTATATATACACAAGAACAGTTTCCATGGCCTTTTAGCTAGGAGCAAAGTGTAGTATTTGTTCTGGTACTACATTTAATCTTTTTTGTCCTTGGCCATTAAAGTAGAAATAATTCAGGGTTGAAGGAATTAAAATTTTTGTCTCAATCTACAGTGCCTATTTTGGGGAGCTGGATTTTCTTCACATTAAAACATGACCTTGCTTAGCATACGTATTCGTAAATAGGAATATTGCTCCAAGTCTTGAAAATGGAAACTTAATTCAATGATTTAATCACTGGCGGCAACTGCTTTTAATTTTTTTCACCAAAAAGATTTTTACTTAAAAAAAAATGTTATACTGCAGAAAATTGGCAAAATTGTTTTGAAAATTACAAGTGTTGAGCATTACATGATAACAAGAAAAAAATGGCCAACACTACATGGTTATATCTTTGGCGTCTCGATAATGATTTAAAAATAAAACAAATTACTAGTAGAAATTCACCCAATAAATATTATGATAACATTTATTGGGTTTCTTTCAGTATTTTGTTATATTTTTTATTTTTAAGGTATAATTGAGCCTCTAAGTTAAGGATGGATTTCTAAATATTCTGCAGAACTTGAAGGGAAGGGGTTTCTAAACTATTCTGTACTTTCAATTAACAATTTAATAAATAAATAAACAAACTTGGGATGGGAAATTGATACTCTCGCTGGAAGTTATATTACTGATTAAGTTTAATATCAGGGACTGAATCTGATCAAACACCATTTGCTGCTAACTTTGAATCGGGTACTCTTCTGGTTTTCCAATATTCATGAAATTATCTGTTCTTTTCTTTTGTTTTTGTTTGTTTGTGTTTTTCTCCAATTTGCAATTATAACTTTTTTGTTGCTAAAGAAAATTAGTTTTAGAGCTCCGGGTATTATACAGAATAGTATGGAACATGCTTAAATAATGGCATTATTATTTAAAAAATCATTCTCTATTGAGAACCCCCCCCCCAAAAAAAAATTGAACTACATAGTTTTGGGTTCAATATTGATGAGGGGGTCTCTTAGTAGCTGGTTAAAATGACAAGAAAAAACAACAAAGAAAATAAAAAGAACACAAGCATAATAAATATCAGTCCTGGTGACTTCTGACTTGGCTAGGGTTATAAATTATGATGAAAGAAAAAGAGTGAATACACAAATAGTTAAGTATTATATTCCTTATCTCTACCTCCACAAATACTTTTCACATTGGCTCACTAAAAGGATTGCTCAAACTAGCAGAAAGCATTATTGACTTTGATTAGCCTTTACTTTAAATAAGAAAGCCTAGTTTCCACCCCTACCGGTGACAATGCCTATAAAAAATATTAATTTAATTTTTTTTTTGTGGGGGGGGGGGATTCGCCCTATTTTAACCTGGACAAATGGGAGCTTAACTTGTCTTCTTTAATGGTTCAAATTTCAGAACATTTTTACATAGTGATTACTTTTTGCCATTTTTACCGGTGCCACTTTTAACTAACTATTTGAAACCATAGCAGCAAGTTTTAGTCTCCCCTCCATCAAGGCCAGAAATCAATGGATATATATATATATATATATATATATATATATATATATATATATATATATATATATTTGTTTATTAATTATACAGGAGTTCAGAAAAGCATTGGTACCGTCGGTTTCAAGCCCAACACACCGGGGAAACCGTTAATGGTAACATGTAAATAATGTTCAGCTCTCGTCAGCCATCTAGTTTCCACCCCTACCGGTGACAATGCCTGGCTGACGAGAGCTGAACATTATTTACGTGTTACCATTAACGGTTTCCCCGGTGTGTTGGGCTTGAAACCGACGGTACCAATGCTTTTCTGAACTCCTGTATAATTAATAAACAAATATATATATATATATATATATATATATATATATATATTTGTGGTCAGGTCATGTCATATGCTACTGGTACCATGTAACCCAGTACTACCTCTCATGGTCATCAGAGACTAAACTGGTTCCCCCACCAGACTTGTTTAGTGAGGAGGGCGGCTAGTCTCCATGAAGGATTAAAAACAAGACCTTCCAAAGGGCAAATGAACCCTTTTTCAGGGTCAACGGCCAACTAGCACCATGTATAGTTGTGTGTATATATGTGTTGAGGTGGAGAGGGCTCCTGTAAGGCGACTTTTTTAGGAGAAGCAAATCTCTGATTTAAAAAACCATAAAGCAGGAGACCAGTACTAGCATTAAGCTGGTCTGCAGTTTAATTTGTTGCTGGCTATCTTGCTTGTTGCTGGATCTCAACATTTTGAACCGAGGCATTTAGGCTCATGGACTTTAAATGTGGCACTCGTCTGACAAGACGTTGCAATCATCATATATATATATATATATATATATATATATATATATATATATATATATTATCTTATGGGTATAAATAAGTTGAGGGAAGGGTAATAAAACCAACAGATCTAATTGTTTAGTTGTTACATTAGTTATATCAAGAAGAACAATGGAGCATAAACGTTGACTTACTGTTACATATAGGGGTTTCATTAAAGGAGAGTCTTATTATAAGTGATGCTTAGAAAGAGAGTTTTATTAAAAGAGAGAGATGCTTATCTTAGAGAAAGAGGGATGTTGCTGTAAGAGACTTAGAGAGATTGTTCGTTTTATGATTCTTATATATTAAATGTTCATTCCTTAGATGTGTTGAAGAAGGAGAAGGGGAAGCTCTTTGAGTGAGGAGATAGTGTTCACTGTTCAGACATTGTGTAGACATGAGATGTTGAGACGTGTATGTAATGACATTTTATAACACAGACATATAATAAAATTCAATTTACCTTTTTGTAGAATCATAAGACAAGACGACGTTTTATCAAAACACATAATGGGTTTATTTCTTCATGACCGGCCGTGGTTTTCGTCATCAAGAATTCAAAGCTTCACATTTTAGTTTCAAAGTGACCGTCTCGCTTCCTAGACATTCGAATTCCCTTCTCTGAGTTTCTCACTGACTGGCTCTCTGACCAACTAACTAACTAACTCTCACTTCCTATATTGAGAAATCCATGCATGTCCGGCCTCGTGAGCAAAATTCACGTGTCACCAACATGCGCGACTTTGCACGTTTCCCGAATATTATGATTTCCCAATAACCTATTTTTTTCTTTGATGTTTTTACAAAGGAATTCAACCTACATATCTAATTTATTTAACCCATATTTTATTATCCACATTCTTTCTAACAATTGAATAGTTTATTATTTATTTCATCAGAATTAACAATTTACTGGACATTCCATTTAAACCTATTGTTCTTTAAAACTTATGTCCAGGGTTCGATTTCTGCTTTCTCTCACTTTATTTTCATTTTAACTAATCTCTCTATTTTTATACTTACATGAAAAGGGGACAGCCCTTATCATGTAACATCACTATTAAAATATGCAAATGACAGTCTTCTAGATATGTCTGCTTGTAATGCCATAAATAGAACTTCACTTTCTTTCATTGTGATTGTAAGATTGATCGCATAGTTTTAGAGATCCAGGTGGAAGCTGAAAAAGTTGACTTAGATTGTAGGTTCGAATTCTGTGACCAGTAGAACAACCATCCTCCACACTGATGATTCACAGAAAAGGCCAAAACATGTGTTTAAGATGATAATAATTGAAAAATACTCTTAACCCGACCATCCATTCACATGAAATCATTTTTCTTTTTTTCCCCATTCCCTCTGCTTCACTATTTTTTAAAAACTTTTACCAAGTAAGCTCTATGGTTTACTTGTAGTTTAATTAAATACTTTGCAAGCAAAATCCGATTCTGCATTTTGCTAATTCCTGTCCTCTGATGAGAAGGAAAGTTTTCTTTCGAAACTCCGTGGATTAAGGACTATCCACTTAATTTGTGTTTCCTTTTTGAAAATTAAATGTGTTTGTAACTCTTCTTAAAGTGTTTTTAACATGTTTTATTAATTCCTTGTTCTTATATATATATATATATATATATATATATATATATATATATATATATATATATATATATATATATATATATATTTCTCCTCTACTTTCCAAACGTTGAGTTAGTAAATAAGTTGAAAACATAATTATCCAATTGACTATTTAAATATTTTATAATATATCTTTCTTGGTCTTACTGGATTCCAGGACAAGAATTTATCTAGTCTGATGGAGTATCCAGTTTTGTGTTATTACTCGAGGTAATATCACTTGGGGAAGGCGCACAAATCCTTGTAAATGCAAGTGGGGGTTAATCATAGTAAAGCGATCTTATTTGGACTGTGAATATTATTGTGATTTTGAATTACGATCTTTTTCATATTTCAATACTTTATGAATGACATGAAATTGACAGCAGGTATCTGAGACATTCCTTTCCGACTTTAACGTGATTTTGCTCAACAAGTGCAATTGTTCATTGTGAAGATTACATGTTGATCCTCTGTAAAAGAATATGAGCGCATGGGAAAATATCAACAGCTGTAAGAAAGCTGGCTTGCAAAGATATTAGCAGCAGTGGCCAAAAAAAAGCACATATGCAAATTAGCAAGTGTGTGTGTGTGAGCTTGTGTGACAAGAAAACGTATAAAAAGAACACCACGAGGTTGAGAGAAGCAAAGTCTGTGCCACAAAAGATGGATGTGTGGCCCCACAGTGGCATTGGGAGACTTTTAAGCTGGTGTCGAGATGTCATGGTTTTGTTAATATCATGGCAAACGAAATGAACAGTAAGAAAAAAAAAGAAAAAACAGAAGCAGACATTGTTTGGAAAATAATGGTAATAAATTCCATTTGCACTTAAAAAAAAAAAAACACTAATCCGGATTTTTATTTATTTCTTTTCTTTGTTTGTTCCTGTGAAGGTAACCACGTTGCATTACGTCTCTACTTTCTTCACATATAAGGTTTTTATCTCCACTAAAGATTTCTGGAATCATCTTCGTACAATCCAATCACTTGTAGATTTATCTCTCTTCATATTGTGAAAAATTTCAAAAGTTTTGTGACCAACATGTAATATAAAAAGACGTCTTTTACGCTTCAAAAATTTGTTCTATTCGAAAATAAGCTCCACATAACAACACATCTATATATTAATACGATAGTGTGTTAAACAGGTGAGCAGAAGTGAAAAAAAATCCGAGAATTAAAAAAAATCCGAGAATTAAAAAAAATCCGAGAATTAAAAAAAACTCCGAGAATTAAAAAAAACTCCGAGAATTAAAAAAAATTCGAGAATTAAAAAAAATCCGAGAATTAAAAAAAATTCGAGAATTAAAAAAACTCCGAGAATTAAAAAAAATCCGAGAATTAAAAAAAAATCCGAGAATTAAAAAAAATCCGAGAATTAAAAAAAATCCGAGAATTAAAAAAAACTCCGAGAATTAAAAAAAACTCCGAGAATTAAAAAAAATTCGAGAATTAAAAAAAACTCCGAGAATTAAAAAAAACTCCGAGAATTAAAAAAAACTCCGAGAATTAAAAAAAATCCGAGAATTAAAAAAAATCCGAGAATTAAAAAAAATCCGAGAATTAAAAAAAACTCCGAGAATTAAAAAAAACTCCGAGAATTAAAAAAAATTCGAGAATTAAAAAAATCTGAGAATTAAAAAAAGAGAGAGTCAGTTTAATTTTGAAAAAGTGAAGACACTTAATTTATTGTATTTTTCTTGGAAAAATCCAAGAATCAGAAAAAGAATCAGGAATGAAAAATTAATATTTGAAGTTATATTTGAGAAAACCCAAATATTAACTATTTTATTCAAAGAGAAAGACAGTGACAATGTAATTATTTAACAAAGGTTATATTTTGAGGAAACAAAATCCAAATGTATCCTATATTTATCGATTTAAGTCAGAATGGCTAAATATTTAAAAGTGTCATTGAATTAAAATTCATTTATCCAAACAATAAATGAATAAAAAAGAATAAGTAAAATATATTTTTGTATATTTAACATTTACAGCCCAGAAATTATTTTTTTTACTAAATAAAAGGAGAAATTATATTTTAAATATCTATATATTAATATGATAGCGAGTGTGTTATTTTGTGTATCATGCTTACATCTTTTTCTTCCCAGTGATTGTCATTTAATTGTTATGACCTTCCATTTCTTGTAATAAATAATTTTACCAAGAATTTTTCATAAGTTTTGGTTTCGGTTTCGATTATAGCTGATGACACTCAAGTCATCTATTTTTTTTAATAAATAATTTTACCAATTCTTCGTAAGTTTCGATTTCGGTTTCGATTATAGCTGAAGGAATTCAAATTATATATATATATTTCTTCATAAGTTTTGGTTTTGGGTTCGATTCAAGCTGATGCACCCAAGTCATATATATATACATATATTTTAAATGACAGCTTTATAGTATATAAGAATCTATAAAAAGTAATTATATAATAATACTAAACTACCCATGACCCGTTGGGTCAGTATATGTTATAGCTAGCTATGGAATAGTCAGTATACAGAATTAATGTATAAACATGCAAAAATTGAATGTACGCACAGAAACAAACATGGCGACAAGTGAAAACAATACAGAATAGATTGGATAATAGAGATCGTAACATCATTGCCCTTAGGTTAAATAAAAATCTATTATATAAGAGGGGTGTAACCCGTTGAAAAAAATTGAAAAAAAAATTGAAAAATGTGAAAGATTGGCGAGGGAATACTAGAGATTGGAGCTCAGATGAGCATTTGCTATGGAAATGATAATAAAACAAAGACAGGCTTGCAACGTTTCTTCTGTGGGAAAGAGGTTGCAGGGAAGAGAAAAGGGCATCCCCCACGAAGCTGCCACCAGTAGCAATGGCCAGTGACTCTTTATTTGAAAGTACATCTTTCAAACTGCTTGGCCTAACGTTCACAGGAAACATGAGTTGGAACAATTACATTGAACGCATTGCCAGGGCCGCAAAGAAGGTAGGCTCTCTCTACCGTGCTAGAAAACTACTAACACCCGAAAGTATCCTGTACTTCTATAAGACCACCATTCGCCCATGTATGGAGTATTGTTGTCATATTTGGGCTGGTGCATCTGCTACTAGTCTCTTACTCCTAGACAAGGTTCAAAAGCGAGTCGCCAATCTGATAGGTCCTGAACTGGCATCTAAGCTTCAGCCTCTGTCCCATCGACAAAATGTTGCGTCCCTCTGCCTGTTCTACAAGTATTTTAATGGTGAATGCTCTGACGAACTTCAGACACTTGTGCCCCCATGACGTAGACACACTCGACAAACCCGACAGGCTGCAAAATCCCACCCCCATACAGTAGAGATCCCTAGTTGTAAAAGATCTTTCTACTCCAGTAGTTTCTTCCCCAGAACCGGTAGACTCTGGAATTCCATTCCAGGTCCCTGCTTCCCCAACGTTTACTGACATGCAGAAGTTCAAGTGTAACGTGAACCGACATCTTGTTGCCCAAATCCCAACATAGTACCCCAGTCGTTGTTGCCCCTGATAGTAGCCCCTACACCAAAGTGGCAATGTGCCTTGTTTGGGGTGAAAATGTAATTAAAAAAAAAAAAGCTACAAAGTCTATTTTGAACTCTGTCAAGGAAGGATAAGCTGCTTCTAGCAGCTCCTGCCCAGATGTGGCAACAGTACTCCATCCTTGGACGTACATGGCTTTTATATAGATAGAGAATTGCATCAGCAATGAGATATCTACTGGAACAGTAGAACAACCCACCATTTTTCTAGCAGCCTTGGCAACAGATTTGATGTATGTGTTCCATTTCAAATCAGGAGTAAAGGTCAATCCCAGAAGCTTGTCAAAATATGGAACCTTCCCAAGATGAGAGCCATCCATTTCAATTGATGTCAGATGGGAATCAGAGCGTTGATGAGGAACAGAGTTGGGCCCAGGATGCACCCCTGAGGAACTCCAGCATTAATAATGTGAGCTTCCAATTTCTGCCCATCAACCACTACTCTTATGAGCCTATCAGAGAGAAATGATTTAATAATTGAGAAGACATTCAGTATTTACTTTAACAGTGCTCAATACATAGGTAGAGCTAGGTAGTACGTTATAAAAATATATATGGTAATTTAACTATACAGAATATTCTGTGTAGCCTAATTGCCATATATATTTTTATAACTTACTACAAATATATATATATATATATATATATATATATATATATATATATATATATATATATATATATTCTTCCAAACCTCTGGCCTTGATTGAGGGGAGACTTGCTGCTATGGTTTCAAATGATCTAAATTAACAGCAAAGAGAAACTTGATTCCAAATATTTCTCATATGCTATATCTCTCCTCGATTATGAATATTTCCAGTATGAAATAATCCTTATACACTGTGAAATTTACTTTATGTATGTAAACCAAAGAGGGAGGTATAACGTATGAGAAATATTTGAATCAAGTCTCCCCGTTGCTGTTATTTCAGATCATTTGAAACCATAACAGCAAGTTTTAGTCTCCCCTCCATCAAGGCTAGATGTTTTGGAGGAAATATCAGATATTTTCTATTTAATATGCAAAACTAGGAAAACAAATGACTGAAACATTTTATGGCTGTAAAAAAGTGCCAAAAATTGGCTCTGTATGATGGATGATTCCCTTAATGTGCGACCTTAAGGGCAAATTTCACATAACGCACTACACAATTCACGTCATTACCTTTCCAACGAGCATTCATTTGTTAAATTTTGATCAATAGTTGCTGAGATTTGGAACTTATAAAATTATCAAAAAAGGTGGTATATCTATGAATATATCTATACTGAGAGTCAAATTGGGACGAAACTTCATGAAAATTTGCAGACTTTTTGAAGATTTTAATACTATTCTATGATTAAAATTTTATAACAATTGGTAAAAATGAATTTATATTTTCAAACAAATAATATATGCCAAATTTGCCTACATTTGTATATATAGTGTCCTGGCAGACAAGCTTCAGTTTTGCTGCTTCGGTTGTCTCTCCAGTGGCTTTGCCACCAAGCAACTAATATATATATATATATATATATATATATATATAAATGTGCGTGTGTGTCTGTGCTTGTGTATGACTAAATGCGAATTCATGAAATAAATAGAAAAAAACATTATGTACACAGGGGTATATCTCAGGGTGCATGTCGGGTATACTTTTAAAGCACCTATTATTTGCAATAAATTTTAAAAAAATTAAAACAAAAAACAGGAGGCTAGTGGTTGCTTCTTGTACAGAAGATATCCCTGTACCCGGCCAAAAGATTTGAATGCCAACACTTTCAAAGTGTCACAAGATAAGACCGGCAATGGAGTTACATGTATTTCTGGTTTATCTCCACAGTCGCGCTACGAACAATAATCCGCACATCTGACTGCCTGACATTAAAGTTCTTGTTCCGTCTGGTTTATATTCATTCCTGTCCATTCCCGTTACTTTCACCTTTCGTCAATGCACAAAGTTTCTTTACTTTTCATTTCTTCGTCTTTTCCTTCTCTTTCTTCAGTTTTATCCTCTCTCTTTTTTTCTTCAGTCACCCCCCCCCTCATACGAATGTCTCTATCATCTTTGTAATTTTCTTTTCACTCATCTCTGATAATAAAGACGAAATATATAACTGCAACGTTAGAGATGATTTCATTGTATTCTTCAGTGTAACCACTCAATTATACAGACTCACATTGTACTACTATACAGTTAAACTTCAAGTAGACATTGATACCGACGGTTTCATGGGTAACGAGAAAACCCGATATACGAGGGGCGTGAAATAAGTAATGCACCTGACCCACTTCCATTTGTCTGATCTAGCTGAAATTTTGCATGTGCAATGATTTATATCTCCACGAGGTATGTGGCAAATTACAGCTCTGAACTAATTGTGGTTTCTGTTTTACAGGTGTTTAAACCGAGTCAGGTGTGAAATGGAGCCTGTTGAATGTCGAGCAGTGATCAGGTTTTTGTATTTGAAAGGATGCACACCACAGGAGACTTCTGATGAAATGAAAGAAACTTATGGTGATAATGCCCCATCATATGACCTTGTAAAACGCTGGCATTGTGAATTCAAACATGGCCGGAAGTCTGTGGAAACAGCTCCCAGACCTGGTCGCCCCCTTCTGCCATTGATGAGGCATCTATCCGTCAAGTTGAGGCTGCCATTTTGGAAGATCGGCGCATTACTATTCATCAAATAGCCCAAGATGTCAAAATTAGTACAGGGTCTGTGGAAGCTATCATTCATGACCATTTGCATATGCATAAGGTGTCTACCAGATGGATTCCCAGGTTGCTCACATCATTCCAAAAGCGAGAACGCGTCGAGTGCTCGAGGATGAATGTGGAGATGTGCCAAGAAGATGAGTCAAAGTTTTTGAAAAGACTAATTACACAGGATGAAACCTGGGTCCATCACTATCATTCAGCGACCAAACCCAGTCAATGCAGTGGAAGCACTTGAACTCACCACCTCCAAAGAAGGCAAGAAGGCTTCTGATTTCTGCCCATCAACCACTACTCTTATGAGCCTATCAGAGAGAAATGATTTAATAATTGAGAAAACATTTCCAGTTATACCGTAGCTGGAAATCTTGTGAAGTAGGCCTTTGTGCCATACTTCATCGAAGGCCTTTGATATGTCAAGAGCAATTGCCCTAGAAAGGAAGCCTTTCTCGAGAGATTCACTAATCTTATGAGACATAACCATTAGCACATCTGCTATAGATCTAGCAGAATGGAAACCATATTGCATGTCACTAAGAATGTTATTTCTGCTGAGGTGGTTGACTACTTCTTTATTTAATATGGATTCCAGTAAGTTCTGATTAAAGCTTTTTCAACACTAATTTAAACGCCATCAAGGCCAGTTGTTTTACTGGAATTAAGGTTCTTGATTAGCTTGGCAACATCACGCACAGATATGTTATAGCGTGTTGTCTGTTATAGTAGGAAATACAGGGAGTTGATGGCCTCGGTCACATACGGTAGAATTAGTTGCAAAGTTCTTGGCAAATAGTTGATGATGCTGACGAGATGACTTCAGGTTCAGTAATGATGGTTGGAATAGAATGCACGCTTCTATTCAGGATCCTGTTTGCTGTTTGCCAAAACTGATGGGAACCAAGCTGCTGCTCAGCTACTTTGGATTTAATGGACTAATGGCATATAACTCTTTTGCATTTTTTATTACACTTTTCACTGGTTGCTGGCAGTCCTTAAAGCAGCTTTAGTCTCAGTACATCTATTACGTTGATAGCTATGAAAAAAGTAATTTCTGTATGTAATGGCAGCAGCACATTCTGGGGAGAACCATGGATGGCTGTTAGGTTTTTGCTGGAATTTTTTGGATAGTATGAATCGATCTATACCTACAAGTAACCATTCAGTCAGGTTTGATACTATAGAGGGCACATCGTTTTTAAACATGGAATGCAGAGTTAGATCAGATATAAATGTACGGAAGCTATCCCAGTCAGCCATAGAGCATTGATATACTGTGTGGTGGAGAGGTACGTCTGAAGACTTACATATATATCTATAAAAGTGAAAGTGTGTGTGTGTGTGTGTGTGTGTGTGTGTATACATTTTCCTACCAAATAACTCTATCAATTTTCAGTCTACAGACTCGAGATTTGACATAAGGAGTATTCAGATTTGAGAAAATCTTTTTAATCGGTTTTCGGCCAGAAATTTAGCTGTTAAGGGGTCAAAGTTCAACGATTTGACATTTAAAAATCTACCAAACTCCTTCGTCAATTTTGGGTCTAAACACTTGAAATTTTAAATGAAGGTTACTTGGATATGGATCAAACTTTTTAATTTGATTTGATTTAGCCAAAAAAAAAAAAAAAAATATTAAGGGGTAAAAATTGGGGTCTAATTTAAAAAGTCTCTACCAAATTACTCAGCCAATTTTTGGTCTAAACATTTGAAATTTTACATAAAGTGTATTCACACGCAGGGCAAGTTATGAACAGTACATAGGACCCGAGCAAAGCCGGGCTGAACTGCTAGTATATATATATATATATATATATATATATATATATATATATATATATATATATATATATATATATACAGCACAATCACATTGACTCACTGGTTCTCGCCAGATTACTGAAATTAAACAACGATGAGTCTGGCCAATACTAGATGGGTGACCATTTGGGAAGCCTAAGCGCTGTATGTACCATGCCGAGCCGTAGAAATTTTCAGGTTGGTATATAGGGGTGCATTAATTTTCTGGTCATGCACCCCCAGTCTTCATTAAGACATGCATCTAGGAGAAGGAAAACGCTGATATAAAAACCTGCAGTCAACTGTATAATGTGTCTTGTGGCAGTCACCTGCACCGACAAAGATTAACAATAATACCAAAAAGTGTGGTTGGTTCTACACAAAGCCTTTACCACTATAAACAAATCATCTGTTTATTTCCGAACAACTTGGTTGTTGTGGCGGAACCTAATATGTTGAAGTCGACGGGAAAGAGTCCATTATATATATATATATATGTATGGAGAGAGAGAGAGAGAGAGAGAGAGAGAGAGAGAGAGAGAGAGAGAGAGAGAGAGGTCTATGAAGCATAAAAATGATATTGGTTTTTAAATTTGATATTTCAAACAGCTCTGTTGAAATTCACCTTAAACTGATGCGTTGGCCCAAATATCACTTCTCTTGCAAATCTATTCCAAGGTGCAAAAATCTAGAATGAGAAAAAGCCCTTCTCCGGTTCAATCGAAATAGTAGGTAAAATAGTTTCTTATTGCGTCTGCATAGACTTCTTTCTGGTGCAGGATTGAATAATAGGTCCCGAGGTATATCACGATGACCATTGAAGAGATTGTAAACCAAACTGAGATTACTACGTAATCGTTGGTGATTTAGGAAGGAAAGGTGAAGTTTATTGAGTCGGCTTTCATAGAGATTATCGGATTAATGGGATTTGGATTTAGTGGGATAAAATTATTTTGACTCACGAACAGTTTGGTTTCTGGACGTTTTAGAAAAATGCTTGTTTTATCGTTATAATTAATTGACAGTCGAACAAGTAGCACGAAATATACAACAGAACCTCTTTTCAAACAAAACAATGAAAGGTTTATTTCGGGTTGGAGGTCGAAAGTTGGGCTGTGTCCGAGTTGGAAAAAAGGAGTAGAAAGTTGTTTATGGTGTGTAGGTCAGACAGCAGTTTTTTGGGTGAGTAGGTTGGCCAGCAGTTACCTTCAGTTAAGGTTGTCTGTGCTGGAATGGACAGGGACGAAAGTGCAAGGAGAGAGGTCTGTCTTTGTTACTTGCCGGGTTTTCTCTGTTGGCTGACCGAGATTCCCAAAGGGGCTAAAAAAAATGTTCGTTAGGCGTCAGATGAATCAATGCCCTCTGCCTGCGGATTGGCCAGTGTGTGGCCGAATCACTCAGCAGGGGGTGGGGGCATTGATTCACGCAAGATGATACATATTTTGTGACTGTAAAAATGTAATCGAAGAACAAATTACGTTTTTTGACCTGATTCCTACTGTATTACAAATAATAAACAATTTTGTAAGCCGAACGAATGTAAAAAAAATGTCCGTTCACAAGTCAGAAGTGTTTTCATCTTTCCCTTGCTTTGACCTCAAAGCCATTTCCTAACCTTAGCTTCAACCTATCCTTTTTTTCACATAAAAAAACTAATCTCTTGACAGCTCATCTGTTTTTATCCAAACCATCACCCCGTCCACATTCCTGATTAAACTCGACGGTGCTTTCTGTCACAACAACACAGCACACAAAGGTTGGGAAGTGCAACAAGCAGAACAATCGGTGCATTCAGTGCAGCATCTTTGAAAATGTAATTTATTATTTGTGCCCACCCAGTCTGTGCGTTTAGCAATAGAAAATGTTATTTGGAACTTAAGTGTGGCAGACCAATGAAAATGTTATTGCAAACTTTAGTGTGATAAACCAGCGAAAATACCATTTCAAACTTAAATATGACAGACCGCCAAAAATATCATTTTATACTTAAATATGATAAATAAGATATTATTTAAAACTTAAGTATGCCAGATCGCCAAAATTTTATTTAAAACATCAGTGACAGACCAACAAAAATGCATTTTAAAACTAAAAACTTACAAAAAGAAAATGCTATTACAAACTTAAGCGTGTAAATGATAATTAAAACTTGTTACAAAACAAAAGATTGCTCAAGGTTTTGAGTGTCGGGTAGAATGTAAGTCAACACCGTGTTGATCGGTAATTGTGGGTTAATTATTAAATTATTGAAGAGAACGACTCAACAAGATCTTATTTGTATTAGACTAGATTTCGAAGACAGTTTTGTACCCTGTCAGCACAGGAAAGGATACTCCAATCAGCTTTTCCTCAGATGTGGCAACAGTGCTCCAAAGACGTATTTGTGTCTTGCACAGGTAAAAAATTACGTCAGGAGTGAGAAACATTTTGGAGCTGTAGAATGAGCAAAATTTTCCAGCGATTTTGGCAACGGATCGGATGTAAGCCTTCCATTCCAGGTCAGATATGAAGGTCAATCCCAGAGTTTTGTCAAAGCAAGGTGCTTCCCGAGACGAGAGCTGTTCATTTCAATTAGAACCAAGTGAGGATCAAAGCGCAAGTAGTGAAAAGATAGAAGTTTGGTTTTGAGTGTCTTAAAGGTAAGCAGCCATTTTCACCTTAACCACTGTGATGATCAGTAATGGCGGAACTTGTGTAAGGTTTAATAATTTAAGAGTATCACAGAAGAACTAATTTACATTAGATTTGAAAAAAGAACACGTTATAATCAATTGGTAAGCAGCCACGCGGTATTCTGTTCCACAGTCGGATCGTTCTAGAAAAGATCCTGATCATGGAATTTTTGTTTAATTTTAGGCACAGATAGAAAAATGAAGGAAATTGTTAGCAATTGTAACTAGATGAGTGTCTGCTGTGAATGTTCTACAAAAGGCATCATAAATAGGAGCTCAATCGAGAATTTGCCATGGAAATAACGATAGAGCAGAAATAGAAGCGCTACATTTCTTTCGGCAGAAATGGAAGTAGGGTGAAGCAGAGGACTTGCCCACTAGATTCCGAAGTTGGTTTTGAACCCTGAAAGCTTCTTCTCAGATGTTGTAATAGTATTTTATCTTAGGATGTATTTGGCTGTTGTGCAGGTAGAAGATTACGGCAGGATGAGATACTTTCTGGAGCGGTAGAATGATCCAAGGATTTTAACAGCCACATTAGTTATGAGTCTGATGTAAGTTTTCAACTTTAGGTCAGGAGTAAAGGTTAGATTCAAAAGCTTGGTAAGGCAGTGTGTTTCCTTAAGACGAGAGCCGTTCATTTCAATTGTGACTAAGTAGGGATTAGAGCGCTGATGGTGAAAATATAGAAGCTTGATTTTGAATGCATTAAAGGTGACCAGACATCCTTTTCCCCATTGTACGACGCACCCAAGGTCGGAAGAGAAAGAATCAGAAGGATCTTGATTGTTGCCAGTCTTTGAAGTGTTGCCATAGATGGTTTTGCCGTCTGTATAAATGTCTACGGATGATCATAGAATATGATTTGGGAGATCGTTGCTGAAGATCAGGACGAGAGTTTGATAAAGATTATGAAGAAAGTCGGGCCCAGATTCTTGCTGCACGCCAGTGTTAATGTTATAAGCATCCCACTTCTGTCCATCTATCCCACTGGTTCTCAACTTTTTTTTTTTTTATCCCTGGACCCTTTTTCCTTCTTTTTCTTGGTGGACCCATCATAACTATTGGTCATAATATGGAGGGGGGGCAAAGGTCAGACAGACAATATAATAGGAAAAGAACCGACTGCATGAGGCGCATATTTAAAACAAGCTCCTATCACTTTTTTCTTGTTTTTATTGTTTTCAAGACAATTTTATAGAAAATATTTTGACATCTAGAAAATACATTCAAATTCATCTTCTTCAGCTTTTTTCACGTCTAACCGAAATTACAGTAGAAATTAAATTTTTAATAATAAAAACCACTATGAGTTGGTTTTATTTATGGATCACCAAAATATCATTGTTGATCCCAATTTGTTATATTTTGTCTGTCGACCACCCAAAATATTCCATGAACTCATAGGGTCTATGTGGACCGCGGTTGAGAACCTCTGATCTAAGTCAAGCGTGACAGACAGACAGAAAAAAAATATTTAAAACTTAACCGTTATAAACCAAGTAATAATATTAATTTTCAAAATAATAAGATTTATTGAGATCAGTTAAAGTATGACAGACTGACAAACCGACAGATAACACATCTTGTCACTGAGATGCAAGGACGCATCTTATAAATAAGCGGATAAAAGACTGAAAACTAAAAGCAAATAAAAGAAAAAAGTAAATTAAAACATTGATCGTTAAAACAACGCTGAGTCGATTGGTGCAGATATCTATCTATAGAGGTTTCTATGTTAGGCATAATTAACAAGTGTCAAATGGGCGAATATGAAGATGTCGGTTATAAAGGAGGATGCTTACTGAATAAAAAAGTTATATTAATTAAATGCACGTATTGTATACAGCAAATGTCATTTTCTCAGATAAATACGTTTGCTACACGTACGCACATACAAACGTCCCTCTCTCTCTCTCTTTCTCTCTCTCTCTCTCTCTCTCTCTATATATATATATATATATATATATGTGTGTGTGTGTGTGTGTGTGTGTGTGTGTGTGTGTGTGTGTGTGAAGTGAAAATGTCTGTGTGTGTGTGTGTGTCTATTTATATTTCCCTACCAAACACATTTGTCAATTTTCGATCTACAGATTCGAGATTTGACGTAAAGAGTATTGAGATTTGAGAAAATCTTTTTAATCGGTTTTCGGCCAGAAATTTAGCTGTCAAGGGGACAAAGTTCAACGATTAGACATTTACATTTGAAAACTCTACCAAACTCCTCCGCCAATTTTGGGTCTAAGCACTTGATATTTTTTAAATATAGGTTACTTGGACATGAATCAAACTTTTTAATGTGATTTGATCCCCAAAAAATAAATGTTAAGGTGTCCAAATTAGGGTCAAAGTAAAAAAAAAAAAAAAAAAAAAAAAAAAAATTAACCTCTGCGGTCTCTACCGAATTATTCAGCCAATTTCTGGTCTAAGAATTTGAAATTTTACAGAAAGAGTATTCAGAGATAGAGCAAGCTTTTTAATCGGTTTGGGTCGAAAATTTCAGCTGCCAAGGAGTCAAAGTTCAAAAGATTTAACGGTGTCTAGTAAACTACTCAGCCAATATGGGATCTAAACATTTAAAATTTATACAAAACGGGTATACAGACATGCGGCAAGCATTTTATTCAGTTTTGGGGCGAAAATCTGGCTGCCAAAAGGTCAAAGTTGAAAGAGTTAACCTTTACAGATTATACCAAATTTCTCCGCCAATTTTGGGTCAAAATTTTAGATGTAGGTAACTTGGACATGGATAAAACTTTGTATTATGATAGGAGACAAAAATAATAAATGTTAAGGGGTCAAAATTCGGGTCAAAATTAAAAAAATTGACCTCTGCGGTCTCTACGAAATTACTCAGACAAATTTTGTTCTAAACATTTGAAATCTTACATAAAGTTTATTCACACATAGGACAAGTTATGAATAGTACATAGGCCCCGAGCAAAGCTGGGTTGAAATGCTAGTATATATATATAAAAGTGAAATTGTCTGTGTGTGTGTGTGTACATTTTCCTATCAAACTACTCAGTCAATTTTCAGTCTACAGACTCGAGATTTGGCATAAGTGGTATTGAGATTTGAGAAAATCTTTTTAATCTGTTTTCAGCCAGAAATTTGACTGTCAAGTGATCAAAGTTCAATGATTTGATTGGTTGGTTGGTTGTTTTTGTTTTACGGCATATCAACCCTTTTCGGGTTATTTAATGCCGAATCCAAAGATTTTGAAGAAAAATTTTTAATAGAATATATTTGCTGTTTTCACGTCGGTTTCTATTTAACCCATAGTTGGGACCCTAACAGGTACTACCATTCCGGGTCAGAGTTGACCTGGGAGCAATGGTAATTAAAGGGTGGCTCCACACTCCCCAAAGCCCAAAAGCTGGGGCCTCACCACTGGATATAGTTTAAGGTCATATCCAAGACCCCCATTGAGGGACTTTTACCCTCTGCAGGGGGGCAGTCGGCGTATTCTAATGCCCTACCGACAGGGCCTCAACGATTTGACATTTAAAAACTCTACCAAACTCCTCCGCCAATTTTGGGTCTAAACACTTGAAATTTTAAATGTAAGTTACTTGGACATGGATGAAACGTTTTAATTTGATTTGAACCCAAAACAGTAAATTTTAAGGGATCAAAATTGGGGTCAAAGTTAAAAAAAAATTACCTCTGCCGTCTCTACCAAATTACTCGGCCAATTTCTGGTCTAAACATTTGCAATTTTACATAAAGTGTATGCAAACATAGGGCAAATCTTTTAATCAGTTTTTGGCCGAAAATTTTGCTGCTAAGGGGTCATAGTTCAAAAGATTTTACCTTTGCGGTCTCTAGCAAACTATTTAGCTAATTTTGAGTCTAAACATTTGATGGTTGTTTAAACAGTTACATTAAATTTAGCTTAAATTTGCAGTTTAAAAAAAAAAATTAAAAGTGCGGACTTTCTTTTTACTGCATATATATATATATATATATATATATATATATATATATATATATATATATATATATATATATATATATATATATATATATATATATATATATATATCGAGAAATCGTTATCTAAGCATGCCTGGTTAAATTTTACAGAATTTCGATTTTCTTATCCTTTCTGGGAATTTCCTAGATACGACGAGCAATTGTTTTGGTAACTGCCGGTAAATTATGTGTTATGGAACTGAGTCAGCCATTTTTCTTGATCACTTTAGATCGCGTTACCGCCATCAGGAGTAGTATATATATATATATATATATATATATATATATATATATATATATATATATATATATATATATATATAGGGTGACTCCCCAAAAACGGACCCAACTCTAATTAGGCCCCATTTCTTGGTGTTTTGTCCGAATGAGATGCAACTTTGGTCATAACTAGTTTATTATATTCAAAACATCACATCAAAACACTAAGGTCTTTGGCCTTTTTCTCCGTTGACTGTAAAATGCTCAGAAAAACAATTGAATATCTTCTGTTTTTTTGGGTCACCCTGTATGTATTTATGTATATATATATATATATATATATATATATATATATATATATATATATATATATATATATATATATATATATCCCTTCGAAAACTCTTTAAACTGCGACAAATTACGTTAAATACATATTAGAAAGTGCCTTTATGAAAAAACAAAAAACAAAACAAAAGCCAGTGAAAAAAGTGCCTTTACAAAAAAAAAAAAAAAAAAAGACAGTGAAATGGATTCCATTTTTTTCTTAAACTTCTCACTTTCGAAAACTCTTTCAACTGCGGCAAATAACGGTTTATACATATTAGAAAGTGCCTTTATAGAAAAAAGCCAGTGAAATGCCTTTATGAAAAAAAAAAAAAAAAAAAAACCTGTGAAGTGAGCGCCTTTACGAGAAAAAAACCCTAGTGAAATGCCTTTTACAAAAACAAAAACAAACAAAAAAAAAATACAGTGAGAACAGTCAAGAAATTCCATTTTTTTACACTGCTCATGAAATCATATTTCTGCTTAAAAATACTTTCCCTCCAGCTATGATGAACCAGAAAAGCGTCACTTGTTGGATCAAATACAATATTTCCCTTTGAAAGCTCTTTAAATTGCGGAAATTTACGTTTTATACGAAAAAAAGCCAGTAAAACACTTTTACGAAAAAAAAAGTGCCTTTACAAAAAACAAAACAAAACAAAAACCAAAAAAAAAAAGACATCAAGAAACAAACAACAAAAAAACAAGTCAGTGTAAAGAATGCCATTTTTTTCTTAAACTTTCGCAAGTGACGCATGTGTTTAAAAATCTTATTTTGCTACGTCATAACGTCATAAGAATTCGTGGCCGTGTGTTCATAAGGTTTTTCCTTCTTCGCGTCTCACGTTCGAGCCTGGATATCGCGGCTAATTTTTTTCTTTTTTCGGTTACACTGTTTTGAATGAAAGAAAAGTTGTTTTGATTCATTTATTTTTTAATTGATTTTTTTTTTTGTGAGGGAAAGTGCTCAATATCCGGAGAATAGCTTCTTTTAGTTTACAGACTCGAAATTTGATATACAGGTTACTGAGATTTGGGAAAATAAACATGATCGGTTTTCGGCCCGAAATTAGGCGATTAAGGGGTCAAAGTTCAACGATTTGTCCGACAATTTTCGATCTACACACTTGATATTTTAGATATAGGTTCCTTGGACATGGATCTAACTTAATAACTGGATTTGAGCCCAAAACAATAAATATTAAGGGGTTATAATAGGGGTCAAAGTTAAAAAATTGACCGTTTTTTTTTAGTTGCTCAGCATACATCTCCAAACACCCGGACAACGCCGGGCTGAAATGCTAGGATATCTATAAAAGTGAACGTGTCTGTCTGTCTGTCTGTGTGTCTGTGTGTCTGTGTACATTTTCCTACGAAATAACTCCATCAAATTTTAGTCTACAGACTCGAAATTTCGGCCGAAAATGTAGCTGTTAAGAGGTCAAAGTTCACTGATTTGACCTGTGAGAACTCTACCAAACAACTCCGACAATTTTGAGACTAAACACTTGAAATTTTAGATATAGGTTCTATGGACATGGATCTAACTTAATAACTTGACTTTTGCCCCAAACAATAAATATTAAGGAGTCATAATAAGGGTCAAAATTTAAAAAAATACCGTTTTTTTTTTGTTTTTTTTTGCTCAGCATACACCTCCAAACACCCGGGCAACGCCGGGCACCCATTGTTAGTATATCTATAAAAGTGAACGCGCGCGCGCGTGTGTTTACATTTCCCAACGCAATAACTCTGTCAATTTTTAGTCCACAGACTAAATATTTGATACACAGGGTACTGAGATTTGGGAAATTTGATACACAGGGTACTGAGATTTGGGAAAATCGATGTGATCGGGTTTCGGCCAGAAAATTCGCTGTTAAGGTGTCAAAGTTCAACGATTTGACCTTTGAGAACTCTACCAAACTTCTCCGACAATTTCGGGTCTAAACACTTGACATTTTAGATATTGTTTCCTTGGACATGGATCTAACTTAATAACTTGATTTGAGCCCAAAATAATAAATATTAAGGGGTCATAATAGGGGTAAAAGTTTTAAAAAATTGACCGTTTTTTTGTTTTTTTTTTGCTCAGCATATACCTCCAAACACAAGGGCAACGTCGGGCACCCATGCTAGTCTATATTTCTATAAAAGTGACCGTGTGTGTGTGTGTGTGTGTGTATACATTTCCCTACGCAATAACTCTGTCAATTTTCAGTCTACAGACTCGAAATTTGATATACAGGGTATTGAGATTTGGGAAAATCGATGCGATCGGTTTCCGGCCAGAAATTAACCGCGTGAAATAACGTTGAATTTAAATATATTATTATTTTTTATTTCTGTTATATATATATATATATATATATATATATATATAAATCTCGGCAAGTTGAAAGGAACATTTTGCATTTAAATTTGCTGACTTTAATACATGTTATTCTTTCATCCAAACAAAGATTTTTACTTGTTATCAATCATCTTTGGTGTATGATTACTACTTCCTGTTGATTTCAATGTTATGGAACCAGTAGTTTTAGAATTTAGCGGTTAAATATTCATACACAGACGGACCTACATACACACATTTACTGTTTAGTAATATAGAGATAATGACAAATGAGATAAAGATTGTGCTTTCATTTATAAACAACTAGCGAGGGGTACCCGGCGTTGCCCGGGTGTTTGGAGGTGTGTGTGTGGAAACTCCGGGGGTGGGGGGATTAAAAAAAAGTAAGTATGAGGATCGAACCCGAACCCTTGAGGCAAAGTTGTAAATTAAAGTGTGAAAACAAAAAGGTGAGACGTTAACCATTGCCCCACCGCGACTTGCCAAGGGAAGCACGTTTGAATTTATTTAATTACTTGGATTTAGCAGGTGCCCGTTTTAATGAGTTAATGAGGCCAAGTTTGACTGCGGGATAGTACCTTCATTTACTGCTGAACGCTTTTTTTTTCCAAGATGTTATAGGCGAGCGACAAATGTTGAATATTTATCTTCCCGAAATCGAGCCAATTAAATAGACAGGCGAGCTTCGTTGTTAACTCTGAGATATTACGATTTATATGTAATATAAAAAGTTTTTAAAAGTTGTGAAGCGAGCGACCGCTTCTCTGAAAAAGCCTTTTGTTGACATACAGAAAAAGCGAACACACATACATACATACATACATACATACATACATACATACATACATACATACATACATACATACATACAGCATTTTCGCTTTCATATATTAGATTAATAATTCGGAGAAAGAACGGAAAAGTCTACGATCTGAATGTAAAGGCATGGATGTTAATGATACTAGCGCTCAATTAAAAATGAAAAAAATGTTTCCTATATCCGATCCAATATTTATTTAATACTAGCAGGTAGTGGTAGGACGATTAATCGGAACCGGAATCGGGAATCGGAAAAATCGGAGCTTTTTGGAATATCGGAATCGGTGTTGGAATCGAAAAAAATTGAGCCTATTTTCCGATGCCAAAGCCGATTCCTTAAATTATTAGTTTTTATCTGATTTTTGTTTCAGAAATATTTTCCACTACTTGTAGTAATAATAAAATAATAAATATTTATTGATTTAAACTTCCAGTAAGATTAAAATCTCGAGTGTGTTTTTACGTTTGGGGAAATATAGGCACATTTAAGATGTGTTTTTGTGGTAATCGGGACAAAATAACACTTTTATGGTTTAATATTTAGAGATTTATAAAGAATCGGAATCAGAAATTTAGTACGGAATCGATAATTGTATCGCAATCGGGAAAAATATTGGAATCGTCCCATCACTACTAGCAGGGTTACCCATCGTTGCAAAAGTGTAACATATTTCTATTAAGGCTTAAAAAAAAGGGAAAAAGTAAAGAAACGATACGTTTCTGTACTTTTTCTCTCTTTTATTTTCTGTCCAGCCCATTTCTCTCTCTGAATATACACACAAATGTGCACACACAAAAAACTCGATTTTATAGATTTCCCGATGAATAAGTGAATTAACTCCTTGAGTAAAAAATCAGAGTTCATTCTGGCTGAAAAACTAACGAAATCTCTGCCAGTTTAGGTCAAAGAATTGATGAGTTGTTTCTAAATTGTTGACATTATTCATTCAGGGCAACGCCAATCAAGAAAATACCAACTTAGTGGGTCTTTGATTAGTTTTTACGTTTAGCCGGACATACAAACATACGTACAAATGTCCGTTATATTATAGATTCACGCACTTGTTTATTTAATATTAACGTATTTACTTAGTACGTTTCCCCATTCATCAAGTAGAAAATGAATCTCATTTATTGTAATATTCGACCTTATAGCATGCTTGATTTTACGCGGAAATAAACAACAAATGGTAAAAAATCTTTTTTACTTGATATGCTAAAGAGCAACCATCTTTGTAGGCGCACGTGATGAATTTGCAACTCTGAAAAAGTCCACGCGCCCCTTTTTGTCATGCGTGGTTTGCGGTTTCCTTGATAATAGCCTTTCTATCCATTTGAAGACTTTCTACTTTATCCTCTTAACGAACTAACACGACTGGTATTTTCTTATCTCTACCTCCTCTCTCGCTACTAATAGTTTTGTTCCTAATTATTATAGCGTAAAGAACAGACACGCCCAATGGCGGGATATATATTGTGGGAGAGAATTCGGCAATACTTTACATATTTGAATTTTATTCATCGTTAAAAATACCAAAGTGAAGAATCGGGAAGAGAAGGAAGAAAGGGAAGAGATAGTGACGAAAATGAAAAGATATTTAAGTTACACTTTATTTTATATTAACACTAGCGGGAGTACCCGGCATTGCCCGGGTGTTTGTAGGTGTGTGTGGTGTTAAATAAAAAAGAACCCGGGGGGTAGGATCGAACCCGAAGCCCTGAGGCGAAGTTTGATAATAAAATCGGCCAGCCAGAATGAATTAGTGAAAGATGTTTGAATTTATTTAAGTAAGAACCAAATTGACAGGTGCGCGGCCGGAAGTCGTCGAGCGTTACGACGACGACGACGACGACGACGACGACGACGACGACGACGACGACGACGACGACCAGGTTTGTTTGTTATAAGCGAAGTAAAAAAACAAAACAACGTTAAAACTTAAGTGGGAAAAAACACACAAAAAAACTAACGTAAGGCAAACGAACGATGAAAACAGACAAACGAACACGTGAAAAATGCCTTAAATAAGCCTGTTTCAATATAAAAATTTAAAAAATCGATGGGTATCCGGGTGTTTTTGGGGGTGTGGTTGGGGGTGGATAAGCGAAGTAAAAAAAAAAAAAAAAAAAAAAAAACCAGAAAAACGACCGTTGCGTGAAAAATGGCTTAAATAACACTGGTTCAATATTGAAATTTAAAAAATCGAAAAAAAAAGACATCTCACACCACGATTCGAACCCAAAACGTTTAGATAATGAACCAACGCGCTAATCGACTGACCTAACGCGACGTACATGAAATTTGTTCAGTTTTTCAACTATTTAAAGTAAATCAGGTCATGACGTCATTTGACACATGCATAGAACCGGTCGAGAGAGCCGTTTTTGTTGACCTGTCGAAAATTGTCGATTTCGGGGTGAAAAAATGAACGTTTTGGGCCAATTTTTAGATATTTTTCGAGCGAAGAATGGAGCTTCAATATGATACCGAGTTTGTGAATTTTTGTTGTGTCTGTCAAAAGTTTTTAGCAGACACACAAACATACACACATACATACATACATTTTCGCTTTTATATACATAAATTCCGATAATTGTCTCCCTTTAACCACTTTGATTCCTTTTAATAGTTAAATCAACCGTTTTAATACGATCGTAGAAAATATTTGAAAGACTTAAATGAAAATTAGTTATAAATACAAAAAAAATAAATATAATATTAAAAAATAAAATAAATAATAAATAGTATTGAGCATCAACACAATCTCCATTCAATTACGTTTAAATAATAGAATAGATTTAAAACAAATAAATTTATTTCCAATTTCTGAGGATGGCAAGTTTGAAAGTCGAACATATGTCTGACGAAGATGTTTTCTCGAGATATTACAATACAAATCCTCCATTAAACCATGCTGATGCTTGTATAAACACAATACACCTAATATATATATATATATATATATATATATATATATATATATATATATACTATACATATTGTGTTAATAAAAGTGAATCTGCATGGCCATTATATCTTAATTTGCTGCAATTTGTGTCTATTCGTTACACTTTTACTTACTACATTTTTCACCTACCTACTTAGCAGCTGCAAAAATAGCATGATGATCAGAAGCGTCGTATAGGCGTTCAAGTTTCGATCCTAGCATAAGGCAATTGTTAGTCTAGTCGTACTGTCTGTGAATGACTATATATATATATATATATATATATATATATATATATATATATATATATATATTCTTCCACCTTGGGTCCTTTTCTAAAAAATATTCTTTTATGGGTTTATATGGGGCTCTGATAGGTTGTTTGCTATACCATCCAACGAAACACGTATAAGGCATACCATATATCAAATAAAACGATATGTGTTATAAATATACTTGTGATCTTTGAATTGTTTACAAATGATATATATATATATATATATATATATATATATATATATATATATATATATATATATAGTCATAAACATACAGTGTTGTTTCGCAGCTCATCAGTGCGGCTAGGCAAGCAACTACTTCAAGCCAGGATATATTATTATTATTATCGGCTCACCTGAAGCTTTCACACGAGTCAGCAAACGATCTGATTGGAGACCTGTGGTGTTCTCTGGAAGCTGAGTGACAACAAGTCTCCCCAGACGTCCAGCTCTCTCCTCCTCCTTCGATAGCATTTGCAAATAAATTTGCATCATCGCAACAGCCTCTTACCATTGATTTCTCGCTGGCAGTGGCCATTGGTTTATACTGGAATTTGAGTGGCACTAAGCCTCCCCAAGATCCCAGTTTTCTTCGCACTTGTCCAACGGAGGTCTGGCCATTGCTCCCTCCTCGGTCTTTCCATCCTCCTTGACCCTTCTCGGCTCTTTGTTATCATTTTTTTTTGGGGGGGGGACGGTGGTGAAACAATGGAGTGATGCATGATAGGGGGGGGGGTGTAGAACATGTAGATCTTTTTTTTTCTTTTTTTTTTTACACAGTGATCACCACTTATCAAGGCCCGGAAGCCACTCAGGGATAAGGGTTATCTGCAGCTTCAGTGTTCTTCATTCCCTGTAACGCT